>NW_013657679.1:124582-143777 GCF_000142905.1 Thecamonas trahens ATCC 50062 | reverse complement strand
CCCCTCCCCATTTCCCCCTCCTCCTCCACACTGACACCATCCATCTCCTTCTCTCTCCCTCCCTCTCTCTCTCCCTCTCGCATCCCATCTGCCTTGATGCCATCAGACTCGAGCATCAAATCGGGCCAAACCACCTCAGATCAGCCCACATTAGCCCACATCAGCCCACATCAGTCCAGATCCCTTCGTCACCCTCCCCTCCTTCCTCGCTGACACCATCCATCTCTCTCTCCCACCACCCACCTACCCACCCACCACACCACACCACACCACGCCACACCACGCCACCCACCACCATGTCCACCACCAGCAGCCTTCCTAATCTCGGACACACGACGCTGTCACCGACACTTGCCCTCGACCATGCATCTTCTGTGTACTGCACAGAGGTGACAGCCACCAGCGACTCGTCGCTCCTTGCCGTGAGCATGTCCTCTCCGCAGATGGTCATGGTCGATCCGAGCTCACTGGCCACTGTTCTGACGTTGGACACATCGTCGACTCCGCATCATGCTGCTTTTGCTCCTGCTGACTCGAACATGCTCGCCATCGCTGTCAATGGCGGTGTCGAACTGTGGGATCTGCGCGCCGCCGCTCTCGCTGGTCGACCTGCTCTCGAGGTTGCGCTTCCATCCTTTTCGGCGCCCAAGGGCTACGATGCTGCGTACAAGACCCAGGCTGCGCTCGGTGTTGACATCGATGTCTCGGGGTGCCTTCTTGCCGCTGCCGCTGCAGACTCGCGGGTCTACTTGTGGGATATCCGCGCTGGCGACTCGGCTGCCCGCTGACCTGCATCGCCGACTCGCACTCGGACGAGCAGCCGGTCTTCCACGCCCGCTTCCTCCCGGGCTCATCGACCCAGCTCATCACCGCTGGTGACGACGGCCTCATCTGCCTCTTTGACGCCGCCGATGGCTCGTGGGACGAGGACGACTCGCTCGTCGGCGTCCTCAGCCAGGGTGAGTCGTCGCACAGCATCGGGTTCTTTGGTCCGTCATCAGAGTTCCTCTGGACCATCACAGGCACGTACAACATGGTTCTTTGGTCGCTTGAAGACGTTGAGTCGATCCTCACCACATCGTCGATGCGTGAGGACCTCGGCGTCGCCACCCTGGTCTCGGCCTCATACGATCGCGCGTCAGAGCAGCTCGTCGCCTTTGGCGCCGACCCCGTGGGCAACGTCGTCGCCGCCCACGTCACTCTAGACGCTATCGAGCCTGTCTTTACTCTCAGCGGCGGCCACGCCGGTCACATCCGCGCAGTCCACTGGAACAGCACCATTGGCAACGCCTACACGGCCGCTGAGGACGGGTCGGTCGTCGCCTGGGGTGCCACGCCCCTCGACGGCTACACACCGCCGGCACCCCTCCGCACAAATCACGCAAGTTTGGCGGCTCGGCAGCCTCATCCGCGCTCTCCGTCCCGCCTTCTTCCTCCGCCGCCGCCTCTTCATCACCCTCCGTCTCTCCCGCCGCATCGCCCGCCGCATCGCCAGCTGCAGCCTCGTCCTCCCGCAAGGCCCGTGCTAGCCATCGCTCCCGCAGCTCGGCCAATCCTTATTGAACCTGCCCCTCAACAGCTCCCTCTCTATTTGCCGCCTGCCTATCGCTGGCCACTCCGGGTCCATCGGCCGCATCAGTGTTGCCACCGCCGCGCCCCACTCCCGCCGCAAATCCACCTACTCACCCGCAACGCTGCCACCCACCGCCACTGCCTCCGCCACTGTCACCACTGTCACCACCACCTCTCCCGCCCACCCATCCACTCATGCCCCGCGCCACCCACCACCAGCCGCGCTCACCAGCACCTGGCTCGGGCTTTGACTCGGGCCAGTCGTCTGCCTCGTCGTCCTCAACCCCTCGTCCGCCTCGTCCGCCTCGTCCGACTCGTCCGACTCGTCCGCCATGTCTGCTTCGTCTGCCTCGTCATCAACCTCGTCGTGCTCGTCGTTCCCGGCATTGGTATCGCCCTCAGACTCAGACTCGGCTTCTTCATCAGCTTACTCCTCCGCTGGTCTGTATCCTCATGGCATGGCGCGGCCTGCATCGTCATCGTCGTCGTCTTCATCGTCTTCGTCGTCGTCATCCTCAGCCTCGGCTTCGGCATCCTCGGCTACATCGTCGGGCTCCAGCTCGCCGGATACTTTGTCCGCGTCGTCACACTCGATGCCTGGCGTGGCACTGGCGCCGCGATGGGACTCAGGTGTGTCGTCAACAGGCGGCTCGTCGCCCGAGTCGGGCGAGTCGCGGTCGGCGACGACTGGATCGACCTGCTCCTCGAGCGTGTCGTCTGAGGGTACCTACCTGCGCAGGCCGGTGACCAAGAAGCACCTGGAGAGCGGATCGACTCGCGAACTTGAATGGGTCACTGCATGGATGCAGGGTTGGCGGAGTCACCAGGAGGATGCCCACACCGTCGAGGTCGACCTCTTCAACACCCCGCACGACCCTGTCAAGATGTTTGCCGTGTACGACGGCCACGGCGGCGACCAAGTCTCACAGCTCTGCGCCGACGAGCTTCCGGATCGCATCCGTGCCGCCGCGCATGGCCGCTCAAAGACAAGCCTCAAGTCTGCCATCTCGCGCGCAGTCATCTCGCTTGATGAGGATCTCATCAGCCGGTCCTTTGCGCACATTCGCTCGCGATCACCGGGCTCAACCGCCGTCATTGCCCTTGTTACTTCGGACATGCTCCTTGTCGGTAATGTCGGCGACTCGCGCGCCCTTGCGTGTCGCCGCGGCAAGCTCGTTGCGCTTACCCGCGACCACCTGGTCAATCTCCCCGGCGAGATGGCGCGGATCCAGCGGGCCGGCGGCTCGGTCGAGTCCGACTCGGGCGACTACCGCGTCGGCGGCCTCGCCATGTCGCGCGCCATCGGTGACATCACCATCAAGGACAAGCCCGGCTTGCCGCGCAAGGACCAACCTGTCATTGCCGACCCCGAGTTTACAGCCATTCCCTTTGTGCCTGCCCTCGACTTTCTGGTCGTCGCTTGTGACGGTATTTTTGAGAAGCTCAACAACGCACAGGTCATCAAGCACGTCAAGCGCGGCCTGGCAAAGGGCCTCGCCCTCCCAGTCATTGCCTCTTCACTTCTCGACCGCTGCCTTGCCTCGCGAAACTCGGCAACTTCGCTCGGCCGCGACAACATGTCGCTCATCATTGTCCAGTTCAAGCACCCGCTGCCGTCGACAACTACCGGTGGAACGGTGTTCACCCGCTCGCGGTCGCGCTCCATCTCCGACTCGCCATAGCGCGTACTTCACCTCTGTCGCCTCTGCCGCCGCTTGGCGTACGGCCGCGCCGTGCTGCGCTTCTCCGCCTCGCTCAGGCACCGCAGCGTGTCGAGCTCGGCATCCACAGCGTCAACAGACGCGCCGATCTCGTCCAGCTCGGCCAGATCGCGCGCCGCGTTGCGAGCTGCACTCTGCGCAGCTTCGACGACTGGGCTCGCCACGCTTGCAGCTGCGGCACGTACATCGTCGACGTCGGCCTCCACCGCCGCACGCATCCGCGCCTCGGCGGCTTTGACGCCAAACGCAAGTGCGTCGTGCAGCGACTTGATCGTCGCCGCGCGCTGCAGCGGCACAAGGCCAAGTGCCGCAGTCATGAGCGCCGCCGTCCCGACCCATGGAATGAGGACCATGTCCGAGGCGATCGAAGCCAGTGTCCCCGCCCCTGCCAGCGAGCCCTCGACTACCAGCAACGTCGAGAACGAGGCCCGGAGCCGCGACGCCAGTGTCGCACCCCGCAGCGCAACTTGAAGCGGCGCCGTAGCTGCCTGGGCCACAGACCGCGCAACCTCGGCCTCGGCTGACGCCGACGAAATGTTCGGCACTCGCCTGGGCGCCACATCTGGCGCAAGCCGCTGCAGCTTTTCGGCGTACCCACTAAGAAACTCGGCGTGCGCCGCACGGAGGCTGCCGAGCCCGCGCTTGGCATCCTGGTACACCTCGCCGTCGACCGAGGCCACAAATTGGGCCTCAAACGTCGCCGCCACCGTGTGCGGCGCTACGAGCGCCTTGAACAGCGAGCCATAGGTAAAGTTGGCCGAGATGACGTCACGGATTTGGTCGCGGACCGCGTACAGCGACTTGCCGACCCGCGCCACCACAGCCTCGACCCGGATGTCGCAGTCGGCCACATGCTCGTCGACCTCGCCGGCTACCGCCGTCACCACGTCGAGTCTGGCAGCCGCCGCCGTCACTTCGGCTTCGGCTGTTGCGGCTGCTGCCGCCGTCACCCGCGCCGCCACCGCAAGCGGCGCCTCGAGCTTGATGACACGTCGCTCGTCGCTCTCCAGCAACTCATGGATGTAGGCGTGCAGGCTATTGAAGCCAGGGTCCGAGCCCGGCTGGACCAGGGCACGGCGGGCCGAGACCGCAAACATCGGCAGCGGCGCCGCGTTCTTGTCTGGCAGCACGTCACGGAGCGACGACTCAACAAAGGCGAGAACGGCGTCGACCTCGCCCGGCTCGCCGGCGTCGACAATGTCGATCTTGTTCACCACTGCCACAATCTTCTTGCCCCACTGAGCAATGTCTGTAAGGAACTCTCGCTCCGAGTGCGAGATGCTCTTGTCAAAGGTGGTGAGGAAAAGGACCGTGTCAGCGCGGGGGACAAAGTGCCGTGCGATCGAGTCGTGCTTCTCCACCACAGCATTAGTGCCCGGCGTGTCGACGATGGACACGCCTCGGAGCCATTCAACGTCCAGTTTTGTCAGCGTTGTATCCATCTCGACAGTGATCGGACCCGACGGCGGTTTGCCGTACTCAAGGATGTTGATCTGATGGGTGGTGGGTGTTACGCCCTCGGCCACCACCTTCTTGCCCACCAGGGCGTTGATGAACGACGACTTGCCGGCATTGAACTCGCCGACCACCACCATCCGAAACACATCATCAAGATGCTTCCGCACGCTCTCGGCCTCTTCTGCTGCTTCACCGGCCGCCCCATCGCCACGCTCGCCCCTTCGCCGCAGCGCCGCCACCACTCGCCCCAGCACAGACCGCGTCGCTCGCGTTACCGACTCGGACACAGCGGCTCCATCCCCGGACGCATGCTGGACCCTTCTCACAAACCCTGCAGCTCGCCAGCGTCTCACCCAGCCTCCTGAACGCAACATGTTCGCGAGTCGACAAGTGGGGTGTCCTTGCCTGTCTCTGCGAGCTGTGGGTGGGGAGCGCTTTGGCTGAGACGGTCGTCGAGTCGTGGTCGACCTGCGCGACACGGCATGGGTGAACGGCACCGATGATGACGGACTGGGGTGGAAGGGTGGACAAGGGGGAGATTGGATACTGGATCGATGTTGTTGGGGCGGAGGTGGTGCTTGGGTTGGGGGAAGAGAGGTTCGCATCGTCTGGCTTGGTGCTGACGATCGTTGTCGAGACGTCGCACCAGCCCGGCATCACGCAGCAGTGGGTGGTAGAGGAGAATGTATACGACAGGCTACGGTAGGGAGGCTGAGCAGAAGTGTGCTCAGCTCTATCGATCACGGCAGGTGCGATCCTGGGTTACGACGATGACGAAGATGGAGACGAAGACGAAGACGAAGACGAAGACGAAGACGATGGCGATGACGAAGACGACGACGATGAGACAGCGTCAGTGATCGCGGGCGGTCCAGAAGAAGCTGATGAGCTTTCAGAGCTTGAGCTCGAGCTCGAGCTTGAGCCCGATTCAAAAGAACCGCCTGCAGAGTGGAGACTCAACGACGCCATCATGTTGTGACCGGCCTGGGAGCTGTTGAGGCCGTGATGGTGGCGATGGTGATGGCGATGGTGATGGCGATGGCGGCGATGTTGATGCTGGCCATGATGACGATGACCATGGCGACGATGGCTGTGGCCCGTGGGACTCCCATGGCCATACAACGAAGCTGGTGGCGGCGCTATTGTCTCGGCCTCGGCTTTGCCATTACTCTTGCCCCTGGCCTTGGCCTTGCCCTTGGCCTTGCCCTCAGCAACCGATGACGCCTTGATCACATCGTCGTACGTTACTGACTTTGTCCGCGCCAGACTTGCCCGCGATGGCTTGCGGAGGCCCCAGTTCTCAAGGTTGTTGCGGGTGGTGGTGGAGCCGTCAAACTCGTCCGACAACGTCGACGAGGCCGATATGGACCGCGACGGTGCCTTACCAGCCCTCATCCTTGCCTCTCTCGATGCCGCTGTCTCATCTAGTATCATGCCAAGCTTCTTTGCTCTCACCATGACTGTGGTGTGAAGACTGCCTCCCAGGTCTCGACCGCCTGTTGGCGAAACAGAGTGGAGTGCGGCACAGCGGAAGCGCAGAGTTTGTGGTCAGTTTGGCTGCCGCTGTTCGGTTGGCCAAAACATGCCGTGCAGGACATGCATGACACACGCCCCAAGTGCAGCAATGGCGGTGTGATGGACTGGCTTGCTGCGCTCGGACACAATCGAGACGGAGTTCAGCCAGCTTGAGATCAAGAGTCTTTATCACAGGTCTGAGGAGTCGTGGCCGAGACCAAGGGGGCCTGGACGCGGTCCAGGGCACTACGACGAGCACTGGATCGAAGCCACCCACTGGCCCTGGCCCTCACCAAAGGCAACGCCAGATAGCGGAAGCGTAAGGACGTGGGCCGATGGATCGTAGCTTCCGCTCGGCATCGTCGATCCGTTGACTGAGACCGAGACGGTGCCGGCGCAGGAGGGAACGCCGTAGAATCGCAGGCCGTCGACGATGTACGAGGCGGCAGGCGCGTAGCCGGTAACGATACGGGAGAAGGCAAGATGGCCCGAGCTTGAGGATTCGTCCCAGGAGGCGGTGAGCCGAGCCAGGAAGAAAGCAGATGAGTCGATGGTTCCGATGGTCTCGCCATCGTCGACAAAGAGCGAGCCCGAGGCGGTACCTGCGTCAGAGAGGGCGACGAGGAGTGCGTACGGGTTACCGGTCTGGGTGGCGGTGTTGTTCGCCGGTGCCTGCATCGGCACCACGTTGCCACCAATGACGTGGACCGGGATGTGCGAGAGCGGGGCTGAGAGGGTGACCTGGCCCGAGGCCATCAGCTCCTTGCCGGAGTCGAGGGCAAAGAAGCGGGCGCTTGACGGAAAGGTTCCGGTCACCGACTGGGCGCCCTCGGTGACGACCGGGGTGATAACGAGGGCATCGCCGAGAACGTACTGCAGATCGACGGCAGCGAGAGCAGCGCCGGCCGGGCCCGGCGCGGTGGCAAGAGTGGGGAAGGCAAAGGCAAGCGGACGGGCAACACCGATACCGGTGACGGCCGAGGTGTAAAAAGCAGTGTAGAGGTAGGGCATGAGGGTGTAGCGAGTGACCATGGCGTCCCTGATGTAGCTGGTGTAAGGCTCGCCAAAGACGTACGGTGCCTGCGACGGGGTCTTCTCGATGTTGTGGTTGCGGTAAAAGGGGTAGAACGCGCCGAGCTGCATCCAGCGAGTGCAGAGCTCGGGCGTGGTTGTTCCGATAAAGCCGCACACGTCTGCGCCGACAAGTGGGATGCCAAACATGTTCATCTGGAGGATGCCCGAGATTGAGTAGAGCAAATCCGACCAGGTCGACTTGTTGTCGCCGAGCCAGTGGGCGCCGATGGCGCCGGATGAGGCAAATGTCGAGCGCGAGAGGATGAGCGAGCGCTTGCCGATGATCTTGTCAAGCGCGGTGCGGGAGGCGACCATCTCGGAGAGACCATATAGCGAGTGGGTGTTCCACATGGGGCCAAGCGCGGTGCGCGAGCCGAGGCATATGGTCTTGGTTGTGAGTGAGCTCTGCCCGCCGAGCGCATATGGCGAAGTCGGCTCGCCGGGGCAGCCTGCTGCAGGCTGCTCGGGGATGTTGGCCGGCTCGTTCATGTCGATCCATACGCCGTCATAGGGGACAAGATCGTGGAAGGTGGCGAGCATGTTGGTCCAGTACGCCGTGGTCTGCGGCGCGGAAAAGTCGGGGAAGACGGTCTTGCCTGGCCAGACCTTGCCCTGGGCGTAGGTGTGGTCTGCCTGTGGGCTTGCCTTGATAAAAACATCGTCGGCGACACCGTCGTCATACGGCGGGTAGCTGCCGGCCGGCTGGGTGTACGAGATGCCCGGGTCGATGATGGGAACATAGCGCTGGCCGACAGCATGGAGCTCGTCGATAAAGGCGGCCATGTCCGCAGCCGGATAGGCGACCGGGTCGGTGGTAAAGTCGAGCCAGCGGTCCATGTAGTCGATGTCGTTCCACTGGACGTCCTGCGGGAGGCCAGCGGCGCGCATGGCCATGTTGACCTCGCGGGTCCTGTTGAGCGAGTCATAGCCCCATCGGCAGAGGTGGAAGCCAAGCGCCCACATCGGCGGCATGTACGGCTTGCCGACAAGGTCGGTGTAGAGCGAGACGACGTGATCGGGACTCTGTCCGACCATGAGGTACAGGTCGAGGACGCCGCCGATCGTCCGCCACTCGAGCGAGTTTGGCGAGAGCTTGACGTCAATGCCGTTGGACGAGAGGAGGAACATACCGTGGGCGTGGCCGGTCCCGGTCGTTTCCAACGAGACGTACATCGGGTGTGCGCCGTAAAGGTTCTCCGTCCCGACCGGTGTGCCGCGATCGCGGGCAAACTCGGTGTACGTCACAAAGTTGGTGTCCAGCAGGAGCGCGTCAACGTGCTCGCCAAGGCCGTAGAGCCGGTACCCGGCTGGCATCCGGCTTGCCAGCGAGAGAAAAGTGTCGGTAAAGACCATTCCCGGCAGCGAGGTGTCGAGGAGAGTGACGTTGGTGGCGGTGCGGAAGATCCGCAGCGACATCGGGGCGCCGCTGGAGCCCAGCTCGATGCCGTAGACTGCAGGCGCCGGCGGTGATGGCGGGAGGGCGTGGACCACGTCGGGTACCTCCCAGCGGGCCTCTGCCGGATCCGAGATGCGGACCCGCACAATGGCGTCGGACATGGGCACAACCTCAAGGCGCAGGTTCTTGATGTCACTGCCCCACGGTGAGGGGACCGGGCCACGGACAAGATCGGCGACGAGCGAGCCGTCGGCGCCGTGGCTCACATTGGCCACAGCATAGCCAGCATTGGCCGGATAGTAGCACCACGGCGTCATGTCGCTCAGTCCTTGTTGCCTGGCCGAGGTCGATGGTGACCAGCAGCAGCCACGAGCAGCGCAGCTGTCACCATCAACGTTCTCCACAAACGGAGCGCAGTCGATACGTTCAGTAGAAGGCAGCGAGCATGAGAGGCCAGGGGCAGATCCACCAAATCGGTTGTCACCATCAGCCTGACGTCCGTCCACGTGCGTAGCCAGACACACGACCAGCAGGAGGAGGAGGAGGGGTAGAGCGAGGTTAGCAGTACCTGGCATACCTGGCATACGGTTTCTTCTTCACAAACTCTTGGTCGGCAACGGGGGTAAGAGAGTGAGTGTGAGAGAGCAGTATCGTGAGAGGAGGGGGGGGAGGGGAGGAGGGGGGGGGGAGGGGGGACGCGGGACAACTGCGGGGAAAAAGAGAGCCGGGGCAGGCGTGGCGCAGGGATGGATGAATGAGCGATCCATGGCAAGTGGCATGACATGTCACTTTGAGCAGTCCAACTACACCACCGGTTGCTCCAACCACTGCAGTCACCTGAGACGGGCACACCAACCACAGCCACAAAGCCGCCCCCCTCCCCCCCCCCCTCCCCCCCGACCCAGCCAGCCAGCCACTGCGTCGGTTGCACCACCTCACCACCACCCACACCGGACCACCAAACATATACATACGCATGGCACTCCGTGTGCTGGTGGTGGCCCTTGTACTTTTGGCTGTCTTGGCCGCAGGGCCGGTGTATGCTGGCTACGCACAGCTGGTAGGTGGTCCGAGGAAGGAGGGAAGGGTAGCAGCAGTTCATGCGGGGAAGGGAGGAGGGGACTCATGGTCAGGGGGGGGATAGGGCAATGACGAGCTGATTGAGGCTGTGAATGCTGCGCTTGGCGAGGTGATGGCAGAGGACGGTGTGAGCAGCGGTCGGGCGACGTGGCTGCCCGAGCTAGGCAACACCTCATTGCCCACCGGATGTGAGCGGGAGGACGAGGTTGTGGTGATTGGCAACTCGACGAGTGTGGATCTGGGGTATCCTGCCGAGCCGTTGGTGGGCGGGGCACTGGCTGCGGTGCTGGAGGCCAAAGCGCTGGTAGTGGGGAGCCCGCTCAACAACTGCCCGTACCTCTGCATGACCGACGATGGCGCTGTGGTCGGCTACGACCGTGACGTACTGGAGGCTATGGCGGCCAAGATGTCGGCACACTACGGTGTGGACATTGTGGTCTCGTTTGTGCAGATCCTGGTGGAGACCGAGCTGTTTGGCGACATGGTGACCGCGGTCTCGGCGCCCGACTCGGCGGTGGACGTTGTGGCGGCGCAAATTGCGGCGGCGCCCGAGGTGGCGGAGAGGATGCTGTTCAGCTGCGCGTATGCTGTGCCGCACTTTGGTGTCCTGCGGACGGGGCGCGAGCCGAGCCTCGACCTTGTGTCGAGCGAGGATCTCAACGCGGCTGGTGTGCTGGTGGGCGTTGTGGCTGGCTCGCCGGCCGAGTCGTACGCGCTTGTGCAGCTGGGTCAGGCGCGGCTGGTGGTCATGCCGTCGCTGGAGAGCCTGTTCGCCGATGCGGCGTCCAGCGAGCCGACCTTCCACGTCGGACTTGGTGAGTATCCGGACGTGGCCAACGCGACGGAGCAGATGGTGTGTGAGGACTGCCGGTTGATGCCGTACGTAGTGTATCCGACCGACGAGACGCTCGTCGAGGGTCTCGGCTACACGTTCATGACCCGGCTCAACGCGCAGGTCTCTGGCGGGCGGAGCGAGCGTGTGCTCGGGCTTGAGCCCGAGGCCGGCATTCCGCTGCTTGTGCTTGTGATTGTTGCGGCGATTGCGGTGCTGGCCGGTATCGCATACGCGTACGCGCGGGTGGTAGCGCCGTCGGCGCCAGTGGCGCGCGGCGAGGCGTCGCGTGTCGGCTCGCACCTCGAGCCGCTAGTCCCTGTCGAGCCGATTGCCAACGGCGGGCGGGTCTTTGCGCGCGGCGGCGCCATTGTCGGCCGGCCGCGCTGGGCGTCGACCGCTGACATTCCGCCGTCGTCGTCGTCCGAGTCAAGCGGATCGTGGAGCAACGCATAGTGTATGTAAACGGCAGCTGTTTGGAAAGGGGGGGAGGTGGGGGAAGAAGAGGCAAGTTCGCTCGTTGGCTGGAGACAGTTTACGTCCCGACCGACGGATGTGCGGCAATACGCAGGGCTTGCGACAAGCAAATTAGTTGTCGAAGCGGGAAGCCTTCTCCTTGACGACGTCGTACTCGATCTCCGAGTTGTCGGTGGCCTGGACCTCGCACTGGATGCCCTCGAGCTTCTTCTTGACGGCGTCCTTGGTGCCGGCGTAGAGCATCTTCTCCTTCACGCGGCAGACGTCAGGGGTCCACACAACAAAGGTGATCTTGTTGCGCTTGCCACCGTCGTTGGTCTCAAACTCAAAGTCAAAGATGGCGTAGCGGCACGAGTCGGCCGGGAGCTGGGCGCAGAAGTCGTCCCACGTGGCGTCCTTGTCGCCGTTAACGAGCGGCTCGACGGCGGTGTGGTCGTCGTTGATCTTGAAGATCACGAAGCGGTGCTTGTGCCCGATCTTGAGCTCCTGGAAGGCCTCGACGCAGGCGTCGTCAACAGAGATACCGGTAGCCTACGTCGCCCCGCCCCGTCCCGTCCGTTTGACATATGGCAAACGAGCAAAGAAATTTGGTGGTGAGTTTTCGCCAGAATCGCCCAAACGACCAAATTCTCGAGAATCGCACAACGTCGTCGGAAGCATGGTACCAGCTGCGGGGGCAAAGCCGCCTGCCATGGCAACCACCACCGCTGCCTCTTGCTCCAAGTAGCTACTTGGGGGGAGCATGCTCGCTGGTGGAGGTGGGGCTCGCAGCGCTCACCCCGAGCTCTAGCCGGCCCGTGAGGGAAGGCAAGCTTGCGCGGGGGCGAGTCACTGGGTCGCCGCGTGGCGGCTCAACAACGAAAAAAAGGAGGCGACGACGTGCTAGGCGACCGCGACCTTGCAGCCGGGCTCACCGCCACACTTGAAACCCAACCGTGCCGCAAGTAGCGGGGTAGGCAAGGTCGTTGTTCGCCCTCCCCCTCGCTTGCCCTCTGCCTGGGGGGAGAGTGCGGGGAAAATTGCATGTACTATGACGCTGCGGCACTTACCATATTGAGTGGTGGTGAGTTGGGTGCTAGTAACTTTGGCAATTGCCACTCGCTCCGCCTGCCTTGCTCCATGTCGACCTCGATTCGTTCGTTCGTTCGTTCGTTTATTCGTTCGTTCGTTTCGTTCGTTCGTTGGTTCGTTCGTTCGTTCGTTTGTTCGTTTGCTCGTTTGTTCGTGGGCAGTCACACCATTCGTTGACATGGTTGATTGCGATGGGTGGGTGCGGTCGATGCGTTCGCTTGCCAAATTTTTCAAACTTTTCAGTCGTACGACAGAGGCGCGCGTAGAGCGGTAACTGGCTCGAGGCATCTGGACGACAGTTACAGGGACCGCTTGTCCGGATAGGCGACGACAAGTTCCAACACCACTCACCGTGCACAACGGGATACTTCCCTTCTCCCCGGTCGCTCACAAGCCGTGGAGCCTGTGTGCGTATCACAACCAGAGCGAGACCTGACCAACAGATCAAGCGCAGTGCCCAGCATGCTCTCGTGGCTCTCCGGCGTCGCCGACGACATTGCCGCCACCTTTGACTCGCCGTCGCGCCCACGACGCCGCCCGGCAACCTCATCCTCTCAGTCTGGGCACTCTTCAACGGCATCGAGCAACAGCTACGAGACTGACACGCCAGCAGCGTTTCTGGCCTCGCTGCCCAACGCAGCCCGCGCACTGGCATCAGCTGCGCCGCAGTCGACAACAGCAACAGCAGTAGGGAACAGCCGCAAGCAAGCGGCGCTTCTGGAGCTCCGGGCCTCGGCCAGGCTTGATATGGCGCTGGCCGAGATTCGGTTTCTGTCTGCACAAGCCGAGGCGGCGAGTGCCCGAGCGGGCGCAGCCGAGGCGCGGGCCGAGGCAGCGGCGATCGAAGCAGCGAGCGCCCAGGCCGAGGCCAACGCGGCGCGGGCCGACGCGCGCGGCTTGCGCAAGCGCATGGCAGCGTCGCGGAGCGCGGCGCCGCCACTGCCGCCGCCGCTTCCGCGGCCGGCGGCGGAAAGCACTGGCGCTGGCCCGGGCACCCGCGCCGCGCTCCGCAACGTCGTCCGCATCATGCAGCGGATCCTGAGCAAGGCCGGACTGCCTGTCCCGGTCGACCTCGCGAGTCTCGAGCCCGCAGGCTCCATCGAAGCCGCGCTGTATGCGCTCCGAACTGCGCTGCTCTCGCTGGAGACTCACGTGGTGGCCGGCGGCAAGCCGGCGCCTGCCGACGCCCGCGCCGCTATCTCTACCGCCGACTCGCTTCTCGCCATCTTTGGCCTTGGGAGCGAAGCCGAGGCCGAGGCCAACTCATCTGGCTCGTCGGCAAGCTCGTCGGGGAGCTCCGCAAGCTCACTCATGCTCGGAGACTCGCTCGACGAGCTCGACGAGCTTGACTGGGACGCGCCACCGCGCTCGTCGGGCCTTCCCACGCCGCTCCTGGACCTGGTGGCGAGTGAGCCGGCTACGCCGCCGGCGACGCGATCGGCACGGGCAGCGGCCGTCCGCGCACCGGCGCACTACCGCTCACCGCTCTCGGCCATCAACTCGCTCACTGACGAGCCGCTGCCGCTCTCGTTCGCCCGGTCAGCGGCCTCGGGCCTCTCGTCGCGCAACGCGACCAAGGTCACCGAGGTCGATGCGCGGGCGACGCTGTCGGCGCTGGACCTCTCGGTCATTCCGCGCGAGCGCTCGACGTCGCCGCCGCCGTCGGCGCGGAGGACGCTCGACGTCGGGCGCCGGGCGGCCGACAAGGAGAACGCCATGTAGACTAACTAACCGTTAACGGTACTGTCGTTCGGGCGCGTTGTCGCGCGCCTCAAAGTGAACAACACAGCACGAACACGAACAACACGAACTTGTTGGGGAAAATGGTGTTGACGAGCAGCCGCTGCAGAGGTGCGCTTCCGCTTGCGCGACGGCGCGGAGCTGACGGCGTCGGCGCTGGCGGCGAGGGCGTCGATGATGTCGCAGAGAAAAGCCACGCGAGTCATGGCGGGGCGTGGGCTCGCGTCAGCGTAGATCGCGTACGCGTTGATGAGCGCGGTGTCCAGAATCCAGTACAAGAATGGCGTGCCACCACTTGTGCGCGGCCACGCCGTCCGGCAAGCTCGTCAGTCGCAAGACGTTCTCGCGCTCTCCCGTCTGGCCGCTGTGTTCAACTCTGGCATGCTCTCCTTCCCGGTCGTCGGGGTCGTCACTGCGACGGCAACTCGGGCATCCTTCAGGCAGGCGTCTACATGTCGGCGCCATCACGTGCGGGCGCGCCTCCCACCTCAAGCCGCAGGCCAAGCAGGCGTCGCGCAGCGTCGGCCGGTGACCTGGAAGTCAAGTATCATCGAGTTGTTCACTTTGAGACGCGCGACAACGCGTCCGAATGACCGTACCGTTACGGGTTAAAGGCTGGAGGTCGACGACGACGAGGTGTAGTCCGGCTTGGCCACGCGGTCGGCGCCATACGATGAGTAGCCCGAGTACGAGCCAACGTCGGACGACGACGAGCCCGAGCCCGACGAGGTGTAGCCGGTCGATCCCGACGACGAGCCGCCCGACGACGAGCTGCCCGACGACGTGCCCGACGTGTGGGTGCCGGGCGTGTTGATGGTGACAATGGTGGCCTCGTCGGCGAGTCCGCAAGTGTTCTGGCCAAACTTGAGCTGGATGTACCCGCTCATGCCCCACGAGGTGGCCCACGAGTTGCGGACCCACCAGTACATCTCCGAGCCCGACGTGCCCCACCCGGTGATCTGAACGCAGTGGTCCAGCTGCTTGCCGCAGTGCGAGAGAATGCCCGAGGTGTACGTCTGCCACGACGAGGCGTCGACGCAGATCGAGACCGGGCCGGTCGACATGAGGTTGGCCGCCAGCTGCGTCTCGTTCTTGGTGCTCGGCGAGGTCGCGTAGTTGTAGCCCATAATCTTTGCCACTGCGTCCTTCTTCACCACCGAGTCCTTGCACTTGCCGTCGCGCGCCGTGTACGGGTAGTCCTTCTCCGGCACAAGCCCGCCGGCCTTCTCGATGTAGTGGTACGCCGAAATGGTGTCGCCACCATTGCATCCGTCGTCCGTAGTGTCGCAGTCAACAACCTGCTGCTCGGAGAGCACCACCAGCTCGTGTCCAGCCAGGGCCCACATCGACTCGACCTCGGAGACGGCAGAGAATGCCCAGCACGACCCGCACTGGCCCTGGTTCTTCACAGGCGTGATCACCGCAGGCTTGTGGTCGCGCCAGTCGTACGCCTTGGGCAGTGCGCCCACGTTGCTGGCACGAAGGACAGGCAGCTCCGCAGCGCCGCCCTCAACCGCACCCTTGGGCATCAGGTACCGCGCCTTGAACTCATTCTCCGTCAGATCCATGAACGGCGACATGCCAAACTTGGCATCGCCGCCCGCTGCCTTGTTGGCAGCTTCCAGCTTGGCAGCCTTCTCCGCGTTCGTCTTAAACACCTCAAACGCTGCTGCCTCAGCCTTGCTGCTTGCGTACTGCCGCTTGTACGTCTCCTTGAACAGAGCAAAGTTGCGGGCATGCCCAAAGTTGCCCGTCGCGTTGACCACCACAGCCGCTGCCACGACAATCACCATGCTGCGGTCGCCGAGGGAGGTAAGTGCAGGGTGGACAGGGGGAAGGAGGGCGGGGCGGTAGCATAGCGGTGCACAAAAGTACGTACATGAGTGTGACCTTCATGGGAGTAATGTTGGGGAGAAGTGTGCCGTGGCTGTGGCCGTGTTACATACGTGTGGGTGTGGGTGGAAGTGGAAGGGCGTGACGAGGCCAAGCAATGTCGTCGTTTGATCGTGACGGCCCTTTTTCCGCCCCCCCCCCCTCCCCTTCCCGTCCGATTGCGGTCACGTGCCTACCCACTGCTGTGCTTTGCTCGCTATCGTGTGGTCGCGAGCCGTTTTGCCGCTGCCGACTCGCGAGGCGACACTGTCCACCAACTCCAAATCCGTTCCGGATCCGTCGGCCAAGAGCAACTCTTGCATATGCAACGCCCTCGAGCGTTGGCAACCCACCCGCGCGTCGTCGAGTCTCATCAGGCAGAGTCTGATGCTGGCCGGAACAAAAAGTCATGCCTGCGGGAGGAGCGACTCGGCGGCGCGCTGCGAGATGGCACGGGCGTAGGCCGAGGCAAACTCCGAGGCTGTGTAGTTGTTGGCGATGTTGGCGGCGCGGTCGACGCCGCGGTGAAGGAGGACGCGGATGACGTGAGTGGCAAACGAGGCAACAGCGTGCAGCGCCTTGCGCTCTGAAGAGTCAAACTCGGAGAGGACAAAGTCGGTGACGGGCGTGCCGTCAGTCGGCCGTCCGATGCCGATGCGGAGACGGGCGACGAGCGAGCCGTCTGGGAGCTTGGAGCAGACCGAGCGGAGGCCATTGTGCGGAATCTTCTTCTCGCCCTTGCGGGTCCGCTTGGAGACGAGCTTGAGAGCACCGAGCGGGAGATTGAGGTCGTCATAGCAGACCAGAAGCAGGTCCGAGCCCTCCGGGCCAAGCTCGAGCCCATATGCGTCGGCAAACTGCGCCACTGCAATGCCCGACCGGTTCATGTAGGTGTGCGGAAAGATGAGCGCAGCATGGGCGGTCGGGTGGCTGACTCCGTGCTCGCGTGTCGCCGCCGCCGCTCGCACCGACAGCACGTCAATGGCATCCCACGGCTCACGAGTCAACCCGCTCATCGGCGCCTCAAACATCGCTTCGTAGCACTGGACCGTGGCAGAGAGCAGATTGGCCTTTCCGCCTGCGCTGGCCTCGGCCTCGACTCCTCCGCGCCAGCACTCGGGCGCCGATCGGACTCCATGCGCCGGCTCGAGGTACTTTGCCACCAGCGCCGCCAGCACTGTCGCTCCCGCGTTGTGCCGCGTGTACGCATACGATCGCCCCGGATTGCCCAGCCCAACCATGGCCACCCGGTGTGCCGGTGCCGCCACGTCACCCTCGTCCCCATCGGGCGTGTGAGACGACGACGACGGCGGCGACGACGCTGCCGCCGACATAGTGCTCGCAGCGGTGGTGGTTGCTGCCGCCACCAGCGGGAGGCAGGCGCCTGCGGATACAGCCTGTGCAGCAGAGCCCCGTGCCAGTCGGAGCATGGGGATGGGTAGAGTTGAGTGGTTGCGCTGGGGGATGCCTGTGGCAGAGTGAGAGGGGGGAGGGGGGGGTGCTGCGATGACGCGCGGCGATGGGACGACGGGAGAGGAGCGGCGGACGAGCGATTGGTTCCGAGGCAGGAACGATGGGACGGCGGTGCTCTCGAGAATCAAACTAGAGTGGGTTCATTGTTCATTGTGGTACTTGTTACATAGCCTTTCCGATCACGGAGTCTTTTCCATGCGTCGGCCGACGTCATGGTCATGGCCATCGCTCTCCGAGGCGACGAGGATGTTGTCATCGTCAAAGTCAGGGTGGAGATGCGGAGCAAATACCTTGGTGAGGACCGAGACAGCAAATTCGTAGGCGGAGAAGCGGGTGGAGGAGACCAGAAAGGCACGCATGATCGAGGTTGTGGCGCCGCGGTAAAAGCCGCGCCAGCCGAGACGGACCCAGCGCCGGCGGACCATCGAGGTCATTGCGGCAAAGCTCGGGCGCGGAGTGAGGCGCGATGACTGGATGTCCGACTTGAGAACGTCGAGCGGGAAGGAAGCTGTCCAAGCAAAGGCGCCGGCAGCGCCGCCGGCAAAGGGAATGGCGATCCGCAGGAGGAGCGGCGAGGCGGCGTCATCGACGTCGAGCGAGCCCGCCAGCCGCATCTGCAGGTTGCGCTTAGCCACCTCGTAGACGCCAAAGTAGATCGAGACAAACATGATCTCGCGCAGTGCGTTGACCGAGTATCCCGTGTATAGCGCCGAGGCGCCGTGCTTGCGGACAACGTGCTGCAGGACCTGGACCGAGTTGGAGAACCGGTTCTTGCCGACGTTGTCGAGCTGGGCGCGGATCTTGACCAGCTCCGACGGCGTCGTCACCGGGGTGAGCATGAGCGCGGTCAGGCCACCGGCGAGAAAGTACATCTTGGCTGCCGGCCACTCGGGTCGCTCCGGCGAGGTGAGATGCGGAAAGTTGGCGAGGAGAAAGTGCTTGATGGCATCGTAGGTGCCAAACGAGATGGAGCACGTCACCACCATCGAGACCATCGGCGGAAGCATGCCCTTGTACAGCGCCAGCCAGCCCTCCTGTCGCACAATCGTCCGCAATGCGTCCATCGCTCCGGTATACATGTGCGCCTGCGTCTGCAGCCGGACCTTGATCATGTCCATCGGCTGACCCATGGCCGTTCCCGCCATGCCCGAGAACATCCCCGCCAGCACCGCCTTGAGCCGCACACCGCCAAAGGTCAGCGGATCCTTTTCCCCACCATCATCGCCAGCGCTACTCGCAGCAGCCTCGCGTACGCTGGCCGCCTGCCGCCGCCTCCCAGCCTGCCATCCCCTATCAAGCCCATCGCACTCCAACTTGCCGCCGTGCACCGTCGAGCTGCTCAACCTCTGCCGCGTCGCCCACCACACACCATGGCCAACCACCGATAGAGGCACGCTTCCCAGCCCACATTCACTTGCCATCCTCGCACAGCTCCCTCTCACCACTACCTATCAGCCTCTGTGCTGGGGACGAGTGCGTGCCTTTGTTCTGGTCCTCCCCGCATCCTCCCCTCCTCCCCCACCCTGTATTGGCTTGGGTGACTCTCGGCCGCCCAGACACCCTCTTCCGCTCCCAAGTCCTCCATCGCCTGCAGAGTCACAATCATAACCATTGGCCAGACGTAGCAGATAGAGTGAATGATAGTGATGGAGATCATCATCATCATCATCATCATCATCATCATCATCGTCATTGCCATCACCATCATCGTCGTCGCCATCGCTATCGGTAGCATCACCATAGTGATCTCTGGGAAGACAGAGAAGAGGGGAAAGGATCAAATAAGCATGAGAAATGCCGAGGTCGAGGGCCACACTAGAGTCATATCAGAGCCATACCATGCCGGGAGGACTACGCCTGGCTGACAAGGCTGGCCTCCTGGCCGGTGTGTGTGGTGGGTGGGGGGGGGGGGGC
>NW_013657679.1:82256-124482 GCF_000142905.1 Thecamonas trahens ATCC 50062 | reverse complement strand
GTGCCAACGCTCTGGCTCGGATCAAGACTCGTGTGGCACTCCTGCTGGAGGCACGTGTCTCTAGAGCTCTGGATGCTGCGGGGGAAGCCGTCAAGGCCCGGGCCAAGGATCCGTACATGCCTGCTGTTGTGCAGAGAGCTGTCGATGCCACCATTGATGACATCTGGCCAGACGTCAAGATCGAGGTCATGGGCGCTGTCCTGGACAAGATGGCCGTGGCAAAGGTGCCTGTTGATCATGGTCGTCCTCCGCCGTGCTGTGGTTGGCCGGGTCCGCTCGCTTGGCTCCGTGCTGGGTTTCTCTACACACTCCGACCCTATGATCGATCGCTCTGGCGCCGTCTCCGCAACCCGCTCTTCCTCCTCCTCACCCTCGCCTCTGTATTTCCACTCTTTGGCGTCCCGCAGGCCTTCTATCTTGCCGTCCTCCTCGCCATCGACCACTCGGACGAGTTCCAGCTCGTCGACTTTATCCTCTCCTTCAAGGGCGTCCAGTTTATCACCGGTGGCCTGTTCCCGGCCTGCTACGGTGCCGTCCTCTACTACCTCTGCACCACCGGCCCAGACTCTCCAGCCGTCAACGAGTGCGCCAAGACCGGGCCCACCCTCCCGCTGTGGGAGGCCGGCTTCTTTCTCTTGCAAGTCGTCATGGTCTGGCTCGCCGCCGCCCTCCTCCCGCGGTCCGAGAAGAAGGGCGGGACCTCGCTGGAGGTCCTCTCCTCGGCCCATGCCCAGTACGACGTCGACGGCAACGGCATCCTCTCGCCCGACGAAGTCTATGCCTTCCACGCCCGCCACGGCACGCCGTCGTCCGATGACGGCTCACGCTCCGGCGACGCCTCGGCCGTCGATCCGCACAGCCCAGGCCGCATCGTCGGCTCGTGCTGCGGCAAGCCAAGGTACGCTGGCCGCGGCGGACGCTTGCGCGCCTTTGTCATCCTCGATGCCTTCGTCTTTCTCGTCTGCTTCTCCGTCATCGTCTGGGCCGCCCTCGACGACCACGACCGCCGCACCTCGATCGCCGCAGAGGGTCTCTCTTCCAACTGGCGCCTCAAGTCGACCATCTACTGGACCAAAACCCTCTACGGCCTCCTCTCCGTCCACTTTCTCATCTTCAAGGTCCCTATCCTCGGCCGCCTCCTCACCCACGCCCGCCCCACCGGCTACAACCGCCACGGCAAGTGCGTCCCACGCGACTACCCACGCCATCGCGTCAAGCACCTTCCTCCCGATGCTGATGCCGAGTATCTTCAAGTCTAACCATCCCTCATCCCTCATCCCTCATTCCCCAAGCACCCCCTCCCCCTGCCCCCTCCCCCTCCCCCCCCCTTTCCCCTCACATCTACCGTGACACCACCGACTCCACTCCGCACGCGTGCCCGATCGAGACCAATCAACTCACCCCAGCCCAACCAACACCACTACACCCCCCCCCCCTACCACCACCACCACCACACACACATACATATACTTTTACAATGATCATCTCAAAGGTCCTGGTGGCCAACCGAGGGGAAGTCGCCCTCCGTATCATCGGTACCTGTCGCAAGGTATGCAGAAGCCTCCCCCCCACCCCTAACCACCCACCCCCCCACCCCACCCCGGACCTGCTTCCCTGCTCGTGCATCCCACTCACTGTCACTGAGACCATGATTGTTTGTAGCTGGGTATTGCCACTGTTGCGGTGTATTCAGAGGCAGATGCCGATGCTCTGCATGTGGCAGCAGCAGACGAGGCAGTGTTCATCGGCCCGCCGCCGGCGATCGACTCGTATCTGGTGGTCGATGCTCTCATCGACGCTGCTCGGGCAACAAGGTGTGATGCCGTGCATCCGGGCTATGGCTTCCTCTCAGAACGAGCCGAGTTTGCACGGGCGGTGGGCGAGGCTGGCCTGGTCTTTATCGGCCCATCGCCTGAAGCGATGGACGCCATGGGCTCCAAAATCGGCGCCAAGAATCTGCTCACCGCCACCGCCGACGGCGTGCCAGTCATCCCGGGCTACGCAGGTGCTGATCAGTCAGTCCCAGCCCTTGTGGCTGCCGCTGCAGACATTGGTACGCCTCTTCTGGTCAAGGCCTCGGCGGGCGGCGGCGGCAAGGGCATGCGAGTTGTCCGCGATCTGGCCGAGCTGGAAGGCGCCATCGCGTCGGCCAAGGCTGAGGCCGCGGCCTCGTTTGGCGATGACTCTCTGCTGCTGGAACGGTACTTTGACTCTGTGCGCCACGTCGAGTTCCAGGTCTTTGGCGATGCCCACGGCAACGTGGTCCATATGTTTGAGCGCGAGTGTTCGGTCCAGCGACGGCACCAAAAAGTGGTCGAGGAGGCCCCGTCGCCGGCGCTCGGCCCGCGGCTGCGTGCCGTCATGGGTGCCGCTGCCATTGCCATTGCCCGCGCCGTCGCCTACGTCGGTGCAGGCACCGTGGAGTTTATCGTCGACGCTTCTCCGCCGCACCTCGGATTTGAGGATTCCGAGTCGGACGTGCTGCCTCCGTTCTACTTTCTGGAGATGAACACCCGGCTCCAAGTCGAGCACGCGGTTACCGAAGCCGTAACTGGCCTAGATTTGGTTGCGCTTCAGATTGCCGTCGCCCAAGGCGAGGCGCTGCCCTCGCTTCTTGCGCACTGTCCGTGGGCTGTCGACCAGGAGAGCGCGGACAGGTGCGAGCCGCCACCGCTGGGAGCAGCCATCGAGGTCCGGGTCTACGCCGAGGACCCGCTCAACAACTTTCTCCCGTGCACCGGCCGCGTCGACCTCTTTGTGCCGCCAACCTCGCCGCCGGGCGTCCGCGTCGACGCCGGCATTGCCACCGGTCACGCCATCTCGGTCTTCTACGACCCCATGGTGGCCAAGCTGACGGTGAGTGGTCGCAACCGGATGGAAGCCATTCGCGCCATGCGGACCGCGCTCGCCCACACCGCGGTGCTCGGGGTGACAACCAACATCGCGTTTCTCGACGCTATTGTCGGCCACGCGGCCTTTGCCGCTGGCGAAACGCTCACGTCGTTCATCCCGACCCACACGCCGGCAGCAGCGCTGGTGGCCGCAGACGCGGCAGCGCGCGCGACCGACACCCCGCGCCTTGCCATTGCCGCATTGGTGTACGGATGGGTGGTGCGGGCGCGGGCACGGGCATCGCCGTCGGCCCCGCGGCCGCACCTTCTCCGCCATATCCCCTCCGGCTGGTGTAATACTGCCCGTACCCGCACCCAGAAGCAGCTGATTGCTCTGCCCGGCGGTGGCGCTCCGATTGCAGCGACATACCGCGCGGTCCACGAGACGGGCGCGTCCGCACCGGCAACGCTGGCGCCGCAGGCGTTTGAGCTCTCGCTCCCGGGGGCCCTGGTCGGCGCCGACGGCGAGCTGGTCTTTGACGTACTGCTCGGCGAGCTCGACGGCGATTACCGCATGCGTCTGGCCATTGACGGTGCAAGCGCGTGGTACACCTGCCACGCGGGCATTGCGGCTGATGCACCCGACGCAGAGGGCATGCGAGTCTTCGTCCACTCGCCGAGCCTCTCGCCGCAGTCCTCGGGAATGGGAGTCGAGCTCGTTTCCCGGTTTGCCAGCTCCAAGGGCTACGCCAGCACGGGGTCTGGCAGCAGCAGTGGGCGCGATCTCACCCCGCGGGCGCCCATGCCATGCAAGATCGTCTCTGTCGGCGTGGCACCAGGCGACACCGTATTTGCCGGAGACACCCTCGTCGTCATCGAGTCGATGAAGATGCAGACCAAGGTGCTTGCCACTGCCGAAGCCGCCATCGTTGATGCCGTGCTTGTCAACCCCGGCCAGCTCGTTGCCGCCGGTGACGTCCTGGTCATCCTTGTCGACGACGATGAATAGCAGATGATACACCATGCCATGCCGCACTTTGGTGGAGCCAAAGCAGCAGAGCCCTTTGCATGCGCACGCCAGCAGGACAAACACCACGCCCAGCATGTCGGTCGAGGAATCTTCGATTGCTCCAGTGGGAAAAAACAGATGCCAGCAGCAGAGCTCTCACTCCTTTGTCTCTCTCCACCTCCACCTTGCTCTCCACACACCACTCTCACCCCATCATGTATCATACTCCAGTTGTTGTCGTGGCCCTTGTCTGTTCGCTGCTCCTCGCGTGTCCTGCCCACGGTGGCATTCTGTTTGCCGGAGTGTCCAACAGCTCGTCGACGACGTCGTCGTCGCTGGTGGTCATCGAGCCTGACACGGGTGATATCGACTCGGCGTGCGACATTCCTGGTCTCCCCTTTGCTGGCCTTGTTCCTGGCGCGTACTCGACCGAACTGGCGTATGTGAGCTTCAACCATGAGCTCGCGCTGGTGGAGATCACCTCATCGGGCACCTGCACTGGATCGACCACGACCCGCTTTACCCCGCCCGACAACGTGGTTCTTGTCTCGGAGCCGGCTAGCGGTGGCGGCCCGGGATCGTACCTGGCTATCGATGGCAAGAACATGACCTTTGGCACCGTCGATCTCTCGGATGGCACCATCGGCGCCTCTGGATCCATGCCTGTCTTTGCTGGGCAGGGCATCGTCTCTTCGACGTGGGACTCGGCGAACAACGTTTTCATTCTCTCCGATGGCACCAACATGTACCGTGGCGGCTACCCGTCACGCATTTACTCGCCTGATCAGGACATGTTCATCACCTCGCTGGTCTTCAACTGGCGCAACAACGGATACTACGGCGTCGTCATGGCCACCGAGTCGACCAACGCCTACGTCGCCAAGTTCTCACTCTCAAACCCTCTCAAGGTCACCAAGGTCGTCGAGCTCACCGAGATTGACTACGGATACGGCTGCTCCGCCGATGCCACCTACGACATTGCCTCTGGCAACATGTACCTTGTGTGCACCGACCCGAACAAGACCCTGTACGCCGTCTCGCTCTCGTCCGCGACCTACACCCGTACCCAGCTCTCTGACCAGACCATTGATCTCCGGTTCTTGGTCTCTGTCAGCTAATCTGATGTGTTGACGACATGAACACGCACCTTTCTCTCCTGATCGCCCCCCCCCCCCATCATGCGCGCGCACACCCGTGGCCTCAACGTGGCTTTGCCCGACACACCCTCCGAGTTGATCGCAAGTGTACAAACGACCAACGATGATAGAGAGGGTGCTACTACCCCAGCAAGAGTAGGTCTCATATCCATTGCGTGGCAGTCTATCCCCCTGGCTTGATCTTGGCTCACGTGCGGCTGCCCACCGCTGGCTACAGCAAGCTGTTCACAGACTAACCACACAGACTAACCACAGCCCGACCGCACACTGCCACCACCACAGAGACACACCCAACTGGCGGCTGCTGGTCATGGCCACCACCCAGGCAGAGTTGGAGCAAGCGCTCAACCGTGCGCTTTTGGAGAAGAACATGCTCCAGACCAAGGTAGGGATGCGATTGAGGGGGTGCCCGTGGTGTGAGGAAGGGTGGGGGGGGAGGGGGGGAGGGGAGGGGAGGGGACGGAGGAGGGCGACGGAGGGCGACAGGATACGATTGGCATGGATGTGACTCACGGATTGTGTGGAGTGGATGGATGGGGGCGGGGGTGGGTGTAGCTGGAGCAAGTAAGCCGGGTGGTGCAGCGGTTTGATGAGCAGGCGTCGAGGGCGGTGCGGCTGCGGGCAGAGGATCAGGCCATCATTGTCGCGTTGCGGGAGGAGATAGCGCAGCTGAAGGCCCAGGCAACGGCAGGAAGGGTGATGCAGGAGGCGGGGCGGCATCGGGAGAGTCTGGCTGTTCAGGTCTCCCGTATCAGCACGCTCATCGGGTGTGAGACAGAAAAGCCGCGGGCATTGCTCGAGGCCCGCTTGGCCGAGGCCGAGGCCAAGCTCTGTGCGCTGCAGACCAAGAACTCGCACATGGTCCATGTCATCGCCAGGTATCGCACCCAGTTTGAGGCGGAAGGCGTTGAAGCTCTTCGGGCCGAGCTCGATGATGCGCTTGAAACCAATGTGTCGCTCCAGGAGCGCGTCGGCGTCCTTGTGGCCCACCGCGACGCGTCGACCGAGATCATTGCGCAGCTTCGCGATGAAAAGGCGGCGTGGGAGGCCGAGCGTGCTGCAACAAGTGCCACCGCGGCCAACGCCGCCAGCGTCGCCCGCGAGCAGCAGCGTGTGGCCGAGCTCGAGGCCGCCATCGCGGCCAAGGACAAGCGGGCTACCGTGCTCCAGCAGGAGATCTTTATCCAGCAGCAGCGGATCCGGCAGTTGGAGAAGGCAGTCAAGGCGGCTGCCAAGGGCGGAGACTCGCAGAATCTGATTACCGAGCTCGAGGCCCAGCTTGCCAATCTCCGCACCCAGAACGACGATCTCCGCGCTGCCAACTTGGAGCTGGAAGCGCAGTTGCTCGAGGCGAGCCGGCCTGTGGTGGACGACGACAACGACGATGACGACGACGATGACGATGACGACGAGCTCAACGCCAACATCCGCGCCCTGCAGAGCAAGGTTGCCGAGGTCCTCGGCACCGCCACATAAGCCATGCGCGTCGCCATCGGATGCTCAGTGACGTAGCTTTCCGGACTCGCTTTACTGCAAGAAGCTACTACGTAGGGCGGCCGTGGCGTAAAACAAAGCGCACCGGCAAGCCAGACCACGTCGGCTCAGGTACGACCGAGGTAGCGATTGAGGCGGGCGAGAAAAGCGGTCATGCCCTTTGTACCAAAGATGCGGACGAGGATGCGAAAGAGCGGAGTGTGCCAAGTGCCGCGCGGGACGGAGACATCCTGGATCATGGTGATGCGGGTGCCACGGACGCCCTCCTCTTCGGCAGCCTCCATCTGGTACACCATGCGAGAAGTCATGGTTGTCCCGCGGTCGTCAAAGTGGCGGACCAAAAGGGTCGGCTTGTTGCTCTCCACTGTCTTGACCACCACCGACGACGAGCCCATCTGCTCCACCCACCCAGGCATGTCTCCCGTGCCAAACGGACGCTGTGAACGGCATGCCTGCCCCGTCACAGGGTTCGACTCGTGGTCGGCAAGGCCCCTCCAGACTGCCCCAGGCGGGTACGCCAGGAACCGCGACGTGGTCAGCGTCACATCCACCGCCAGCATATAACCACAGCAGATGAACAACGCCACAAGCGCCACTCCTACACCCACGCAGAACAGCCCAAGCGTCCAGTACGACATGTCTGGTGAAGCTTCGTCAAGTGGTACCCCGTCTCGTACCTCGCGAGCCGCCGATGCTCGGCCGGCCGGAAAAGGTCGTGAACCGCCGTCGACTCCCGACAGCGAGCGCTGTCGACTTCTGCACGTCTCCTCAGCCACCAGAGCATGATTATTTCAATATGATGACATATCATAATTACCCCAAGTGATGTCTGTACAACAGTCAGACTGGTACGTGTTGATGTTGACGGTGGAGAGCGCAAGGGTGCCATGAGTGTACCGTACCGTGTGAATGAACCAAAAAAGGTCGTGAACCGAGGCAAAGGTGACGAAAAGGAACACTCGGTTTGATGACCTCGGAGTGACCAGGAACACGAGCACGAGCGTGTTGCATCTCTTGACGCGGGCAGAGGGCACCATGTCGCGACGAGGAAGACGGAGGACGGGCAAAGAAGATGATGAGAGGGACAATGGTGGTGGTGGTGGTGGTGGTGCTGCTGCGGCGGTCTTTGCTCTCGGCGCGCTGGTGGGTGCTGCCGGGCTGTACGTGTTCAACTCGTGGTTCGGCAAGGAGGAGGACAAGGGCAAGGGCAAGGGCAAGAAGGGCGGCGATGGCGGGCAAGGGCCGAGCAGCGGGGTGTGTTTGGAAGGCGCGGGCGCAGGCGGGGTGTTTCCTCAAGTCAGTCATGGCCATGGGGCCAAGGGAGCGCCGCCGCTGGCCAGGGCGCCACCGGCGAGCGATGAGGGCGCCGATCGCGGCATGTGCACCGTCTGCTGGGAGGCCGATGCAGTGGTTCTCATCGAGCCGTGCCATCATCTTTGCCTGTGCGAAGACGATGCGGCGGTAATTGTGGCGTCGGGCGCGCCGTGTCCGATGTGCCGTGGTCCGATCGCCAACACAGTCCGGGTCTTTCCCACATAGCAGCAACAGTCGGAGAGCCGGGTCGCTACTCGGAGTGAGCATGGTCGTCGCCGTGGGCAGAGTCAGTCTCGCTTGTGGGCGGCTCCTTGCAGCCGAACAGTTTGCCGCAGAGGAAGAGGGTACCGACAAAGAAGACGACCGAGCCGATGATAAAGAGAGTGAGACTGAGCTCGGGTGAGATAGGGATGGGGCAGAGGAAGGAGCAGAGGAAGGTATCAAAGGTCGCGAGGAACTTGTCGACGCCGGTGGCCGAGTGGATGACCTCGACGCCGTGCTCGTTGCTCATGCAGTGGATGCAGTTGGGATCCATGTTGAAGGCCGGCGGCTCGTTCCGCGAGTACCGCACCTTTTCTGTGCCCGGCACCCTGCGACGCTCCTGCCGCTTCATCTCGACCTCTTTGGCCTCCTTCAGCACCTGCGCCCGCCGGCTCGCGTCGGCCTCGTCTGCCAGAGCGTCGGCTCTCGCCGCATCATACTCTGCACGCGCCTCTGCATCGGCCAACACTGCGTAAGCTTGATTGATGGCCAGCAGTGCATCCTTGCGCGACCTCGTGCCGACCTCTCCCGCCATGATCTGTGCATGCGCAGCTTCATACCCAGCATCCACAGCCTTGGGTGTCGCCGACCTTGACACGCCCAGCAGCTGGTAGTAGTCGGTCTCGTCCGCCGCTGCCGCCGCCGCCGCCATCACTGCCACTGTCAAAACAACCGCCAAAATACCCATGACTGCACACGTGCTACTCTTCTGCATCTCTGTCGCCAAGGAAGTGATGTGTGTGCGAGAGGGGGTCGGTGCGCGTGTCCGACTCGACTCGGGGCGCTGGCACTGGCAACACGACTCGGATCAAGATCACGATCGCGATCATGATCATGATCGCCCCCCCCCCCCCCCCCATGCCCACCACACGGTGACTCAGGCCAGGACCCACGGCCAAAGCCACACACCTCGCTCAACAGCACACTGTTGCGTCACCACCCACACACATAGGGTTACATCTGTACCACAGGGGAAGGGAGACACTGGTCAACTACTGGTGAACGGGTGTTTGTGTCATGGCCGAGTCGGGCAAGAAGGGCGCCTTGGTGGTGGTGGGGGACAACTCCTCCAAGGGCGGAGCAGATGGCGGCGATGAAGAACTGTGGGGTGACGGAGATGGAGATGGCTCGTCTGGAGAGTGGTGGGGGGAAGATAGCTCGCTGCCACAAGGAAGACTCTCACGGGAATCGTCATCGCCTGAGTCGGGAGCAAGAGCAACCATGTCGCTGCTGGCATCGTCAGGAACGCCCATGGCCGCCACGTCAACAACGGCAGCCCTTGCAGTGGGGCAAGATCGTGGGCCAGACTCGGATATTTCCGACGAGTCGGAGCCTGTGTTTGGTGTGCAGACTGCGTACGAGATGCTAGACGACGAGGACGATGACGATGATGGCGAGTACAACGCGTACAACGGCGATGCTCGCTTGGGAAGCAACAACGGCAGGGAGTCTGACTCGTCGTCTCACTCAGACTCGGGATCGGGCTCGGGCCTGTCGTCAGCCTCGGACTCGGGCTCGAGCTCGTGCTCTGAAAGCGGTGGGACGCAGAGCTCGCGGAGCTCGCGATCGGGCGTCGGGCAGAGCGCTGGCACGCAGATGCGGGTTCTGGGGCCATCTGGCGTGGGCTCAGGCTCGGGCTCGGGTGACGGCGGCGAGGTATTGGTTGGGTCGAGTCAGCAGCGGCGGCGGCGGAGACGACGCCAACGCGAGCGCGAGTACGAGCGCGACCAGCCCGGCGGAGCAAGCCGAGCTGCGTCGCTGCGGTCGAGCGCGCGGATGTCGTCAGCAGCATCGACGTCTACAGCATCGTCCCGGTCTGTTGCACTGCATGCGCGGCCGGTGTTCTCCGAGTTTGACGACGACGACGAGGAGGACGATGACGATGAGCCAGTTGGCCTCCCGCCGCGGGTCGGCGTCCCGCTCTCGATGCTTGACCACGGCGATGAAGTGGAGACGTCTGCGGGGCGCGCGAGGTATGTGGGAGTCGAGCCGAGCTTGCGGCCCGAGCTTCTTGTCCCGCCGCTCATTTCGCCGAGTTTGGACGGGGTAGACCTTGCCACGCTAGGGCTGGGCGGGAGCAGCGGCGGGACGTCGGGCGCGGGCGTCTCGCCGTTTGTGACGGCGCGGTCGCTGCCGCCGGTCCGCGTCGGTGCGAGCAAAGACGTGCGCGAGACGTACTCGATTGCCATGGTCTGCGACTTTTTCTACCCCCGGTTTGGCGGCGTTGAGTCGCACCTGTACCAGCTTTCACAATGTTTGCTTGCGCGCGGGCACAAGGTCATTATTGTGACGCACGCCTACAACTCGCGGCACGGGGTGCGGATGCTAACCAACGGGCTCAAGGTGTACCATCTCCCGTTCATGCCCGTCTACCAGCAGTCTGCCTTTCCGTCGCTCTTCTCGATGTTCCCGCTCCTCCGCAACGTCTTTATCCGCGAGCAGGTGCAGATTGTGCATGGGCATGGCGCTTTCTCGTGCATGTGCCACGAGGCGATCCTGCATGGGCGGACAATGGGCTACAAGGTGTGTTTCACCGACCACTCGCTGTTTGGCTTTCACGACGCGTCGTCGATCCACATGAACAAAGTGCTCAAGTTCACGCTCTCGGACATTGACCACGTCATCTGCGTCTCGTACACCTCCAAGGAGAACACGGTGCTGCGGGCGCAGCTCGATCCGCGCGATGTGTCGGTTATTCCCAACGCAGTGGACACGACGGTGTTTCGGCCAAACCCGGCAGCCAAGGACCACTCGCGGATCACGATTGTGGTCATGTCGCGGCTAGTCTACCGCAAGGGAGTCGATCTAGTCATCCAGATCATTCCGCGCATCTGTGAGGCGTACCCGCAAGTCTCTTGGATCATCGGTGGCGACGGCGACAAGATGCTGGCGCTGGAGGAGATGCTGGAGGAGTTCCAGCTCCACGACCGGGTCGAGGTTCTCGGCGAAGTAGCGCACGAGGACGTCCGCGACGTGCTCGTCCGCGGCGACATCTTTCTCAACTCGTCGCTCACCGAAGCGTTTTGCATTGCCATTGTCGAGGCTGTCTCGTGCGGCCTGCTGGTTGTCTCAACCCGGGTCGGCGGCGTGCCCGAGGTTCTGCCGGAGCACATGATCAAGCTGGCCGATCCCGAGCCGGGCGACCTCATTGCGCGGCTCGACGAGGCTATTGCTGAGGTCCACGATGTGCAGCCGTACGAGTTCCACGGCGCAGTCCGCAACATGTACAACTGGAACGACGTGGCGGCGCGGACCGAGGTTGTCTACGACAAGATGATGAGCGCCGAGCCGGTCCCGCTCATCGAGCGCTTCCGGCGGTACTACGGTTGCGGCCTGTGGGCCGGCAAGCTCTTCTGCATGCTCATGGCGCTCGACTTTATCTTCTTCAGGCTCCTCGAGTGGGTCTTCCCGCGGTCGGGCATCGACCTCGTGCCAGCGTTTCCAACCTCTGCCTTCCAGGCCATGCCGATTGCGCGGAAGCTCGGCAACCCCAACATGGCCAAGCTCTATGCCGAACGGTACGGGGTGCCGGAGAGCAGGCATGTATGATGCAAGTGTGAATGGGCAGGCCGGGTGCGGTCAATGCCCCAGCCCGCGCGCGCGCTTAAGGTCCGGCGGCGGCGGGGTGGCCTCGACCGATCCGTCGTCGCTCTCAGCGTCGTCGTCCGAGGCCGAGGCGTAGGCCTGCGGCCGACGCCGCTTCAGCTGTGACGACTGCAGCGGCGACGGCTCATGCAGCTGCGAGGCGACGAGCGACGGCCGCGGCAAAGCCGGCCGCGACGGCGTGACGCCCAGGCCGGGGCGGAGTGTGTGCGAACCGAGCGACGGCGAGTGCTGCGATGACGAAGCTGCGTACTCGCGACCCGAGACCGCCGAGAGGCCCGCAAGGCCGAGCGAAGCCGGCGAGGCCTGGAAGAGCTGCGGCGCCGAGGCACCAGCCGAGCCCGGGCTGTGAGGCAGCGTCGGGCCGGCGCCCGAGGTCTCGATGTCCATTTGCACGGCGCCTGTGCCCGAGGCGGCGTAGCCCGAACTCGCTGCGCTCGACGAGACAACTGCGACGTCTGCCGGTGGTGCAGCGGTGGTCCGGCGCGGAACAACCGGCGGGTCGTTGTCGTCGTCGTTGATGAGGGTGGCAATGACAAAGTCGGCAGCAAAGGTGTTGGCAACGGTGATGGAAAAGATGATCGGGAGGCCCGGGCCGTGGACGTAGGTCCGCAGCGGCGAGCCGGTAAACTCTGCAAAGGCAAGCATGGCCTTGAGCTCCTTGAGGCAAAAGGTGATGCTCACACCGTCAGGAGCAAGCATGTAGTGCTCAAAGTGAGAGGTGTCGAGGGTGACATGGGTCTGGGTGCTGGTCCGGGCCGAGCCCGAGGGCAGACCGACGGCATCGCTTGCTTCGATGTGTGAGGCAAGCTGGACCTTGTTTGGAGCCAGTTCGAGCGTGGCGTCCTGCAGAGAGGCCGGAAAAGTGCCGATGGCAGCGGCAAGGAGGCGTGGGGCGAGAACGAACGAGTTGGGCGCGGTGGTCGTCTCGTAGACGGCGAGCATGTTCTCGGAGACCTCGTAGGAGATGCGGTAGACCTTGGTCAGGCCCGAAGGAGCCAAGAGGACAAATATGACTCTGTCATCGGTAATGGTGAGGGTGCAAGAGGCGACTTTGCTCACCTTGGCCGATGAGCGGAAGACCGCGAGGAGAGCCTTGGCCATGACCTTGACCTTCAGGGGCTCACCGCTTCTGAGCATCACCTCATACGCCGCAAAGAAGCCGGAACGCATGGAGAACGAAAAGTAGGCAGACCGCGCTCCGTTGATGGTCCTCATGATGAACTGTGTCCACGGAGGAGGGGGAGGGGGGGTGAGTAGGGTTGGCGGGAGGGGGAGAGGAGGAGGGGGCAGAACCACGACCTTTTTCGTACCTCGCCAGGGTGGGCCTCAATGGACACATCTTCGCCCACACGGGCCATGCATTGGATCATGCGGGCAAAGGGGCGGAGGGTGCCGGTGAGAGTGGCTCGTAGAAGGAGCACCATGGTTAGTGTCCGGGGGGGGGAGGAGGGGGGAGGGAGAGGGGTGGTGCACACTCTGCGCTCGGGCAAAGGCAGAGGGGAGTGGCTACGGTTGGGCGCACAGCAGCTGGCATGGCGAGATTGTGGTGACAACTGACGATGACGATGATGATGATGATGATGATGATGGATGTGCCGGGATAGGCATGGGTAGTGCTTGCCATGGCGATGGAATGTGGCAGTTGATGCTAGATGAGCTGGAGACCGGCAGAGGAAGTTGCCACAGGTGACTTGGCCAGGATTAGAGGAAGAGCAAGAGAAATACCATGCTTAAACGTATATAACTTTGTCGTGAGGTAGATGGCAATGTGATCTGTCGCATATCGGACTTACATCATCATCGGTGCTTGCCCCCGCTGTGGCGAGGTCATCCGATGGCAAGTGCTACGCCCCCAATCCAAAGTCCGATACGGACTATGGCAAATGGTGATCACCGTGCTCCATGGGACGTTTGCTTTGCTTTGGCCTCAGACGCACATACGACGAGATGAGCCACGACACCTGACTTGGAAGCTCGGAAGTAGAGGAGGACAACGGATATGGCAGCAGAGAAGAAGCAAAGTGGCCGCGTGGGACTGTGTACACTTGGTGGGACAACTTTGCTGCAGAGCGAGCTCGAGCTGCTTGACGACGGGGCGTGGCTCAACGACAACATCATCTCGTTCTACTTTGAGTATCTGGTTAGAGATGTGGTGGCGGGTGGCGATGGCGATGGCGATGGCGATGGCGATGGACTTCCGGTTGTCTTTCTTCCGCCAGCCACTGTCTTTCTCATGACCGCTGTGCCTGATCCCAGCATGCTCGCACCATCGTTTGAGCCGCTCGGCCTCGGCAAGGCTAAACAGATTGTCATTGCCGTCAATGACAAGACTTCGCTCACAGATCACATCGGTGGCTCGCACTGGTCGCTCTTGGTGTACTCGGCTGAAGATCGGACGTATCGTCACTACGACTCTGCTGGCGGGTGCAACGCGGCGGCGGCAGCCGACATCGCAGCTGTCGTCGACTTTTTCGTCACCTACAACGCAGATCCGCCGGTCAGCAATGAGGCATCGTTTGTGGCTGACCGCAACACGCCGCAGCAGCGTAACGGCTACGACTGCGGTGTGTATCTCCTTCACTTTGCGCACTGCATCGCCGCCGGCGAGCCAGTCACCGCTCGGCCGGATCGGCTTGTCGCCATGCGGCTGCATGTCCGCTCTGTCATCGACGCCATTGCTGCTGAACAGAGGGAATGAGACGAGGGCTCGACCTTGTCAGAGAGGGGGGGGGGGGGGGATCGTGGCGGTCAGGGATTAGTGCAGCAATGTGATAAACAAGGTTGATGGCCATGCTGATGGCTAAGCAACCATCGATCGAGCCGGTTGGGCGGGCGAGCTGTTTGGCTTGCGGCGAGAAGTCGGGCGTGTCTTGTGGCGAGCGTGGCGGCGAGTGAGCGGGCGGCGAGCGGGCGGCGAGTGGTGGCTGGAGGTGGGCGACTCACTCGACGCGGCAGTGACCGATGCTTGGGGTTGTTCTGGGCGGGTACAGGCAACGAGTGGTGCAGACATGGATGCGGAGACATACCGGTAGTGCTGCTACGGAGCCGCGTGGGCGGGGACAGCGGCGGAGACTGCCGCGGCATGTGGTGGCGGTGGCGTCCGGCAAGGGCGGCGTGGGCAAGTCGACGGTGGCGGTGAATGTGGCGCTGGCGCTGGCGACGGCGTGCAAGATGCGGGTGGGGCTGGCCGATGTGGATGTGTTTGGTCCTTCGCTGCCAACTATGATGAACGTCAAGTCTGTTGAACCGCCGGCCATGGATGCCGAGACAAAGCTGCTGGATCCCGTGATCAACTACGGTGTGGCCACCTCCTCGCTCGGCTTTCTCATGGACGAGGCGGCGCAGCCGGCGGTGTGGCGTGGTCCGATGGTCATGTCCATGGTCAAGCAGCTGGTGTGGGGCGTCGAATGGGGCCCGACAGAGATCTTGGTCATCGACACTCCGCCAGGGACCGGCGATGCCCTGCTCACACTCACCCAGGAGGTCCCGCTCTCGGGCGCGGTCATCGTGTCGACGCCGCAGGAGGTGGCGGTTGTCGACGCAATCAAGGGCGCCAACATGTTCCGCAAGCTCCGGGTCCCGCTTTTGGGCCTGGTGGAGAACATGGCGTACTACACGTGCCCGTCGTGCGGCGAGCGTGACGATGTGTTTGGCGCTGGCGGGCTCGACAAGCTTAACGCCGCTGTCGACGGCGACCCGGTTCCGCTGCTCGGCCAGCTGCCGCTCTCGTCCGGTGTGCGGGCCGCGGCGGATGCCGGCACGCCAATTGTGGTGGCCGATCCGCAGTCCGAGGCTGCGCAGGCGTACGTCCGCATTGCCAGCCAGCTCCTCGACGCGCTGGAGGCTGGTCTACAGCCGCGGCGATGATGGGGAGGAGGGTTTTACTTCTTCTTAGACTTCTTCTTCTTCTTGTCCTTGTCCTTCTTCTTGGTCTTGTCCTTGGCCTTGGCCTTGTCCTTGGTCTTGTCCTTGTCCTTGGCCTTGGCCTTGGACGCCTGCGGGGTGGCAGGCAGCGCGGCCGACTTGTTGGCAGCCTTGCCGAGATTGGCGGCCTTTGCGCCGAGCGGAACAAAGCAGAGGCCGAGGCCTTCGAGCTGCTTCTTCTTGGGGAACTTCATGGCTGCGGCAAGCAGATCAGCGGCGCCTGGGGCGGCGGCGTCGTTAGAGCCCGACGCCAGCGGCAGAGCTGGGATGTCGTGCTCGCGGCGAGCCGAGAACATCTGCACGACCTTGTTGGTCATGACGGGCTGATCCATGCGGGCGCGCTCTGGAAGAAGCACGCGCATAGCCTCGACATCCTGTGCAGGAGCCTCCTCCCACACCAGGCTCCCGCCCTTGGCCTCGACCTCGACCAGACGGGCAGCACCGTCATCATCATCATTGTCATCAGCAGCAAGACGGACAGCCAGCGACGAGGTGACGTCGGCCACCGGCGTTCCACGAGGGACCTTAAAGACAACCAAGCCACGAGCATTCTGGGCAGCCAGCATAGCATGGGAGAGATCACCTTCCATCATGATAGTCTTTGCCTTCTTGGCGGCCGATGGCTCGCCCGCTGACGATGACCCTGCAGCCTGGCCAGCTGCGGGCGATGCCTCCTCCCTGGCCCGCTTCCTCGACGAGGGCTTTTTCTTGTTGTCAGCCATCTTCTTGCTCTTCTTCTCCTTCCCCTTGCCCTTGCTCTTGTCCTTGCTCTTGGCCTTGTCCTTGCTCTTGGCCTTGGCCTTGGCCTTGCCGCTGCTCTCCACGTCCATGGCCACAACCTCGGACATGGTCTCTGTCACTGTCTGTCTCCTACGTGTCCAACCTGAGGATGCCTGTGTGTGGCACGAGTGGGGGGGGGATGGTGGAGGGGGAAAGTGTGTGTGTGTGTGTGGCGGGGGGTGGAGTGGTGTGTGTGGTGTGTGGTGTGTGGTGGTGGTGGTGGTGGTGGTGTGATGGTGGATGGATGGTGGTTGGCAGGGTGTGGGGGAATGGGGTGGTGGTGATCGGGTGGGAGGGAGATCGGGGACAGTGATGGAGATGGGGATGGGTAGGATGAGTAGATGGGGATGTGGTGGTGGTGGTGGTGGTGGTGGTGGTGGTGGTGGTGGTGTGATGGTGGATGGATGGTGGTTGGCAGGGTGTGGGGGAATGGGGTGGTGGTGATCGGGGTGGGGAGGGAGATCGGGGACAGTGATGGAGATGGGGATCCACATGATACCGAATGAAATGAATGCTTATTGTCTTATACCACCTACACTGCCTCTAACATCTTGACCGTATCCCTTCTCCACTGCGACTCGCCGCCTACTGCCCTCGGTCGCCGCCTACTGCCCTCGATCGCCGCCTACTGCCCTCGATCGCCGCCTACTGCCCTCGATCGCCGCCTACTGCCCTCGATCGCCGCCTACTGACGTCCTCCCCCACCACACACACACACTCGACTCTTTCTCCCACATGCCAGGCAGAGGCTCGCGGAGAGGCAAACGTAGAGGCAAAGGCCAGAGGGGCGGAAGCAATGGAAGGAAGAATGGCGGAGCAGGCACAGCGGCATCTTCGGCGCCGGCATCGTCGTCAGCAGATGCAGGCGCGGGTGCAGGACGCGAGCAGGAAGCCACGTGGCGGACCGCGTTCCCCATGCTTGAACGGACATCTGTGTCTGGTTTCGCAACGCATCCAAAGAGTACAACAAGTGCTGCACGGGCGAGGATTGCGGTGGATGTGGGCGTGCCAGCGCCTGCTCGGATGCTGTTCAATGCTCTGATCTCAACGGCTTCGACCACTTCCATCATCGGTCTCAACCATCTGCCCAAGGACGTTCGGGACAAGCTCTACATCAAGCATCTGGGCTCAGTCGATGCTGCACCTCCTGAAGAGTGGGAGCCGATGCGTGTCCGCTTTGTCCTTACCATCACCGCTTACTTTCAGCTTGATGGAGGCGGCGAGGTCGCCGCCGACATCATGCTCAACGCCGTGGGCTCGGTCAAGCCGTACTGGGCCGTCATCTTTGGTTCGGACATCATGTCTTTGCTTGATATGAGCATTCGGAGGGGTGGGAGCATTATTTATTTGTATCCGCCTGGGAGCTCGAGTGAGGGCTGCAAACTGGTCAGTGTCACCGAAGCCGACCACGTGCTCGGCGACTACGAGGGTACGCCGTGCAAGTACTGCAGCGAAGTGTTTCTCACCGACGACGAGCGTGTCCAACACCTTCACAAGCAACACAAGTGCTCCGACTGCAAGAAGACCGGGTCAGATGAGGCGTTGCGAGCCCATGCCCGTGCTGTTGGCCATCGCGGCAAGATCGTCTGTCCCGAGTGCGGCAAGACCATGCCGTCGCTCGAGGGCGCGAAGTCCCACCTCTACTGGATCCACGCTGAGAAGCGTATCACCAAGGCCAACATCAACGAGCTACCGCTCTTTCGTCTCTCCAAGTTGGAGACTCACATCGAGATCGTCGAGTCGGCCGCTGCCATGGCCATCGTTGTCGAGAAGATCCTCAACGCTTTTGCCACAGGCCTCGCCACCATGATCGGCTTTGACACCGAGTGGCAGCCCAACTACATCAAGGGTGCGGCGCCCAATCCCACGGCCATTGTCCAGCTCGCCCTCGAATCGGGCATCACCTACATTATCCCTGTTCTTGTCCTCGGAACGATTGTGCCGCTCATCCCGCTCTTCGAGGCTAGCCACGTGCCCAAGTATGCGCCGGGCGTTCACGGCGACCTCGGCCGGCTGGCTGAGTACGGCTCCTTTGAGCCGCGCGGCTTTATTGACCTTGTTCCACTCGCCCGCGATCGCGGCTTTGTTTCGGCCTCGCTCCGCGCTCTTGTTGCCCTCATCTTTGGCAAGCGCCTTGGCAAGGGCGCGCAGATGTCCGATTGGTCCGCCTGGCCGCTTGCCCACAAGCAGCTGATGTACGCGGCCTCGGATGCCTTCTGCACGCTCCGTGTCACCCAGTTCCTCCTCACCGACGGCACGATAGAGCCTTAGTCCACTTCCACACCACAGCAGGAGCAACCAAACCAAACACCATCACCCGTGCATAGAAGAAGAAGATGATGAAGAAGATGATGATGATGATGATGATGATGATGATGATGATGATGATGATGATGATGATGATGATGATGATGACATGCGTCAACAATCAGCAGCCTCTTTTCCGTTTCCCTGCAGCCTGTTGTTGCCCGTCGCCCCGTTCATCAATCTTCCCTCGTCTCTAACCTGGCGTGTCGGGCGTCTTCCCGAGTCGGGCGTGTCGGGCGTGTCGGGCGTGTCTCGCGAGTTGGGCGAGTCGGGCGAGTTGGGCGAGATGGTGGTCGGAGGCGGGACACTTGACTTCTGTGACGACTGCGCGTGATGGAAGGCGAGAGCAACATAAGCATGAACGAGTGGGCAGGGTCGCCCGGTGTGGGCACGCCTGTTGCTGGGCCTGTCTCGGACCGTGTGGCCGTCGGAGTCTTCAGCCAGGTCGACAGCGAGTTCACAGCCGCCTTTGACCTACTTCCACTCTTCAACGCTCTGCTGGAAAAGGTGGAGGCCAAGGGCGAGTCTGCCACCCGCGATGTGGCTGATGGGGTATGTGCTGGACATGATCGGAGTGAGGGATGTGTGCCATGTCATGCAATGTGATGTGTGTGATGTTATGGTGCTGATGATGGATATGAGCATGGTGCTGATGATGATGATGGATATGAGCATGGTGCTGATGATGATGATGGACATGGACATGGGCAATGATGATGATGATGACGATGATGATGATGATGATGATTATGATGATTATGATGATGATGATGATGATGATGATGATGATGATGATGATGATTATGATGATGATGATGATGATGATGATGATGATGATGATGATGATGATGATGATGATGATGATGATGATGATGGCTGCGACGGATGGCCCAGGCACATGGTGTGGTGCGGCTAGCTGAGGCTGAAATGGGGCTAGAAACTCACTACTACTCTTGTCTCCGCCCATCTTTGTGCTACAGATGAGACAATTGCAAGAGCAGATCAACCACTGCGTGTCCCTCCTCGACGAGGTCGATGCTCTTGAGGACGACGCCGCATCGATGCCGCTGACACATGATCTCTGCGATCGCCTCCGTACAGATGCACGAACCGCCACCAAGCTCGCCAACAACGTCCTCCCTACTCTCGAGTCCACCATCCCAGCACCTCCCACCGATCATGCCGCTCCCATGTAATCAAGCCCCCTCCCTCTACTCTGCCCGTCCCTTCCACATCAAATCCATCTGCCACAGACAGAGCCTCCTGATCGCCACCAACCCCCAGGGGCGGGGAGAGATGGGCCCTCCCCCCGCCCCGCTGCTCTGCCCGTGCCCACGCCATTTTCGTGCGACACACTCCACTCACTTCGCTACCCCCCCCCCCCCCCCCCCCCACCCCCCTGTATGTCCCAGGACGAAGTACAACAACTTCGGGCAGAGAATGCTCGCCTCCGGGCCGCCCTTGCCCGTGCTAATGACGCACTTTCCGACCAGGCCCTGGAGCTAGAGTATCTCCGGGCCAAGACGGCGGCGACAACTTCAGCGACGACGGCGTCAGCGACGGTCATGCCGGCACCATCGTCATTATCATCATCGCCATCATCATCAACAACGTTGCTCTCTTCCTCGCCTTTGGCCGCATCGGCTGATGGAGTGGCCTCACTCTCGCTTGATTCGACCAAACTCTCGGCTGTCTCGACCCCGTCATCGCTCTCAGCTCGGCCGGTCTGTCCCGAGCGGAGAGCTTCTTCCCATGTGGCTATTGGCTCGCCTGATCCTCTTCCGGCCACGGTTGGTACTCCACCATCATCGCGACCAGGAACGCTCCATGGTGATGATGGCTTGCAGGGCGAACAGGCCTCCCACTTGCCGCCTTCTATGGCAGCTCATGCCCTCGCGCGATTGCGGGCAGAGTCGGCCACCGTCGCCACCGTCTCGTTTGATGATATCTCGTCGGATGGGGATACCTTTTCCTCCTTTTCTTCTTCTTTTGGTGAGACACTGGATGATCTCAGTGCCTATCATGTGGTGGCGCTCTCAACGAGCGACGTCGGCTCTCCCGGCGACGCCAGCTCTTCGCCGGTGCCCGGCGGCTTCCCTGTCCCACCGGGCTCGCTCTCACCCGAATCAGCTGACGCTGCCCTTCCACATGTTCTCTCTACTGCTCGCGTCCGACTCACCATGCCGCACCTCTCGGACGACGCCGCGTCGGCGCTGGCTCACGATATCGCCGCGTCGTCGTCTGACATTGGCTCATCGCCGCTCTCACCAGACTCGTCGAATCCGCGCGCGGTGCGGTCCATCTCGGAGCTTTCAACCTCGACTGCGCGCTCGGATGCCGAAACAACCGTCATCTCAGGATTGGGCGACGACTCGGTCATGTTCCCGTTCTCCGCCAAAATGGTGGCCGACTCGTGCGACCTCTTGCGAAGTCAGATGGAGGTCGCTGGCGATCGAGACCTCGTCCGCATGCTCACCGGCATCCCCGACTGGCTCTTCCAACGGTGGATGTTTTCCCACACCACGCGGACGTTCCTCGGCCCATCGCAGCCGTTGCTGGAGCTCCTTGTTCACCCCTCACTCGCCCTGCCCAAAGCGCTCTTTGCCACTCCGCTCGGCGCGCCCATGTCACTCGCCTTTGCCCGCATCCTCACTACCATCCTTCTCCCACACGGCCGCTTCCTCGATCTCCTCGCCTGGGCCGTCGCTGCCGAAGTTGCCGCCACCGACACTGTCACTACGCTCTTCCGCGGCAATTCGTCAGCTTCCCGCCTCCTCACCGCCCTCGCTTCACTCGTCGGGCAAGAGTACCTCAACACCAACTTGGCGTGGATCGTCCACGAGCTCTGCGACCCGGCTCGTGACCTCGAGCTCGATCCGGCCAAACTCGATTCGGCTGCTATCGGCAACGCCGCTAGCCCGGACGTTGTCCTCGCCGCCCACGCCCAGGCCGTCATTGACTACGGCCACGCCGTCTTTACCCGCCTCGCCGCGGCTGTCTCCGCCATGCCGCCGCTCATGCGCGCCGTCGCTACTATTGTTCACACCGCGGTCGAGGCCAAGTTTGAGGGCGCCGGAAACTTTGCCATCGGCTCCTTCCTCTTCCTCCGCTTCATTTGTCCGGCCCTCGCTTCGCCAGCCCGCTACGGCCTCATCGGCTTGGCACCGAGTCAGCGCGCCCGCCGTAATCTTGTTGTCCTCTCGCAGATGCTGCAAAAGCTTGCCTCTGGGGTAACTACTGCTGCCGCCAAGCACCCCCACCTCGGGTGCTACGACGAATTTGTCGCGTCGCACCTCGACATGCGCGACGCCTTCTTTGCCGCCGTGCTCCGCGACGCGCCCGCCGCGCCCAACGACCTCCGCTCTGGCATCACCGCTGCAGACGTCGAGACCGCCCTTGACCGCATCGCCGCACCGCTTGCCCAGCACCTCGAGCTGCTGCTCGATGCCTGCGGCTCGGTCCTCTGGGTCGACTCGAACACCTTTTCCGGCGCTGCTAACGTCCTCGTTCATCTCGCCAACGTCCTCGCCGGTCCACCCGAGCGCGCTGCCCTCCCGGTCCCGGCCCTTGTCAACCTCTTTGCGCGGGTCCTCTTTGTTGTCGGTGGCCCACGCCTCTACCTTGCGCTTCATGATGTCGTCGCCTCGACATCAGCTCAAGCCGATGCGCTCGCCCGTGCCTACGTCCGCCTTGGCCTCGCGTCGGAGCACGCCGAGCCGTTTGTCGCCGCCCTCACCGGCGAATGGATCAACCGCCAGCTGGAGTCGAACAGCCCAGAGACCCGCGCCGACCCGGCATCCGGAGGCGCCCTTCCCGGCCGCAAGGCCACGCTCCGCACTCGCTGCGCCTCCATCCGCGAGTTCTCATCGTTTATGCGCAACTCACCCCCGTCGCGCATTCTCTCGGTCTACTTTGAGCTCGTCACCGTCGACGTTCTCCGCACCGAGCTCCTTCCGGTCCTTGCGCCCGTCGGCGCCTCGTGCAAGGTCCTCGACACCTCGGCACTGGCCAATGAGGCCTCGCCGAAAGCCCGCGCGCTTGTTGTCTCGGTCCATCGCCTCCTCTCGGCACTCATCGTCGCCCTCGGTCACGCCGCACGCGCACTCCCACCGCGGTTCCATGACTTATGCCGTGCGCTTGACGCCGCGGTCATCATGCCCAACTATGGTGCCATTTCTTTATCCAGCGCATGGTCCTGCCCATGCTGCTCTCGCCGCACGTCTACGCCACAGAAACCCCCGAGCCCACCCCCGAGGGCCGCGCTACCCTCGTCCTCCTCTCCAAGCTCATCTCCCACCTCGCCGAGGGCACATCTTTCTCCAACTATGACCCGCTCGCCCCACTCAACGCTCTCCTTAGCAAGGTCCGCCCGGACGTCTCTGACCTCCTTGCCGCCCTCCACGGCTTTGGCCTCGATCGCTCCGCCGTTGCCACGCCCTCCAAAGTGTTTATCTCGGCCCGCGACAAGCGCTCCGCCATCGCCTGCATCACCTCGCTCGTCGAGCACCACCCGGAGCTCGTCTCAGACCACGTCGATGACACCGGCATGCTTGCGCCGCTCATCGAGACTGTCGAGTACAACGTCGCCCAGCGAATTTACACCGTCATGGCGGCACGTGCTCTCCACACCCGCGCCGGCCGCCCCACGGCCGCCACCCTGTGACTCGAGCTCACCGCACCAGCTCGTGGCCCTCGACCACTGCACCGGCCTTGATCGACGCCCATACCCACCCGACGGTCTTGACTCGCACCTGCGGATGCGCGCCGCCGATCGCCGCCAGCACCGCGTCCCAGCCGGAGCCGTCGCCAACCACAATCGTGTCCAGCCCGGAGCCCGGCACCGACGCGCTCGCCACATCGCCGACCGCATCTAGCGCGTCTGGCTCGGCGTTGAGCACCTCGGCCTCGTGGGCCACAAGATACCGGTACACTTCCGAGTACTCGGCAGCCGGCACGTTGTAGAGGAGAACAGTGACACCCGCAAAGACAGCACTGGCCGGCTTGGCCGCAGCCGGTGCCTCCACTTGCTCCGCCTCCACTGGCTGTGCCTTCACCGGCTGCGCCACTGCCATCGGCCGCGCCTCCACTGCCGCAGTCTCGGCGTCGGCATTCGACACTGTCCATCGCGAGATCAGCTCCAGCCGGCTCGGCAGCTTGTGCCCAGCCATCAGGTGCTCCAGGAGCGACATGCCGACCACCGGCGCACCTAGCTCGCGGACCTCAGTGGCTGACCGCGACTCGTTGAGCGCAATCATAAAGTGCGACGCGTTGATGCCCGATGGCCGCCACGCTTCCTGTACCTCGGCGCCCATCGCCCGTACCGCCGCCACCACCTTGCGTCGCTTTTCGGCGTCCTTCACCGAAAGCACCACCCGCTTGTGGACCAGCGGCTTGGTCACCCGCTTTGCCGGCGCCACTGGCGGCGGCGGCGCCCGCGTCTCTTCCACCATCGGCACCGGGCCAGTCGGCGCCACTTGTGGTGGCCCCACAGCCGGAGCCGGAGCCGGAGTCGACTGACCCGCCGCGCCAGCCACAATGGTCACCACTCGCCGCGCCACTGTCGTGTCTTGCAGCGCCTTGTACAGCGCCGCCCGATCCAGATACGGCACCACTCCGCCACGGACCTCGGGTACCACAACTGCGCCGCCGTTGGTGTACGCCCGCGCCGCAACCTTGGCCAGCGCTGACGTGTAGATCGAGGTCACAAAGCCCGGCATCGCCACCGCCGCCGTGTTCACCGCAGCAGAGCTGTCGAGGCAGCCAACCGTCACCACGGTCACCAACGGCGCGACTTCTAGGAACGTGATGGCCCCAAGCGAAGCTGCCGCTTGACCTGCCGCGGCGAACCGCGACTTGGCTCCGGGCGCCGCGGCCTCGACCGCCGGACCTTGCGATCCAGGCGCAGACCAGGCCTCGGCCGCATCCACCACCATAGCCACCACATAGAGAGGCTTGCCGCTTGCCGCCAGTCCACCCGCCCAGTCCGACGCCAACACGTTGGCCAGCGTCGCGGTCACATAGTTGACGGCGCTCGGACGGGCTGCGGCGGGCGATGCCACAGGCACCGTCCACTGCGGCGGCGGCGACGACGGCGGCGCAACGCCTCCGCTCGGCGAGCTCAAGAGACCACGTGCCTTCTTGGCCGGGTTGGCAAACTGGGTGATCGCGGCCTGGGCACCCCGCTTGCGCGACGTCGCCGACGCCGACGCTGATGCTGAGCGCGACGCCGAGCCCGAGTCGCGGTCGCGGAGCGCGAGAACGTTGCCCGAGACTGAGGCGTCGCGAAGGGCAACCAGCTGCGGGAGTGAGGTGTGGTCGGCCACCGACTTGTCGGTCCGCTCGCGGACAAAACGCGGGAATCGGATGGAGATGCCATTGGCGGTGTGATGCGAGGAGATGGAGAACTCGGCGCCCTCGACCTCCCACACCGGCATGGCCATCGGGTCGCGGACCACAAAGTCCGGAGCGTAGACCGAGTGGACGTCGAGCCACGGCGGGATGGCGCGCGCATTGGGACCAGCTAGCGGGTCCATGAGCGGCAGGAACCGGGTTTGCAGCTCGGCGACGCCGGCATCGTCAAACGAGCCGACCTTACACACGGTCTTCCACAGCGCCGTGGCCGGATCGAACGAGCCCATGAGAAAGGTGGTGAGTAGGCCACCGTTCGAGCCCTTGCCGTAGTACGCACCAAGGACGACCAAGTCGGCCGTGTCGGCCATGCCCTTGAGGTAGTCCTTCTTGATCTTGAGCCAGTGGCGTGCCGCTGGCGTGTAGACCGAGTCGATGGCCTTGAGCACAAGTCCCTCGAGGCCTTGCCGGATGACCCGATTCATGAGCGAGGTCAAGTCGGCCTCTTGGTGGATCTCGGTTAGCTCCGAGAGCTGGATCCGGTTTGGCACAACTGTGAGGTGCTGCTTGAGCAGGGCACGGCGCTCGGAGATCGGCTTGTCCAGAAGCGGCACTCCGTCGAGGTAGAGGATGTCAAAAATGAAGAGGCACACGGTGGCGGACGCAAAGTTGGCGTTCTTGTGCTTGGAGAACATGGCAAACGGGAGCGGCGCGCCCGATGCGGTGTCGACCAGCAGGATCTCGCCGTCCAGCACAATGGTCGATGCAGACGTGGCGTTGAGCACAAACTGCTCAATCGGTGCGGTCTTCCACGAGAGAACAGGCTTGAGGTTGCGCGAGTAGTACGCAAAAGACGAGCCGTTCTTGTGGATCTGGATCCGCTCGCCGTCGTACTTGATCTCGGCGTACATGCCTTGCGGGACACGGCGAAAGGCCTCATCAACCGATTTGCACGCCCGGGCCAGCATCGGCTTGATCGGCTTCATGAGGGTAAAGTTCGAGGCCGACGACGGCGGCGGGCCGCCCGACTCGGCCGCGGCCAGCGACGACGGCGTCCGCCCGCGCATGCGGTCGATGAGCAACTTGAGATCGGCCGAGTGGCGGTAGGCCGAGACAGCCTCAACGCCGAGCGCCTTGAGTGCGGCATGCGTTCCAATTCGTGCCCGCACATCGTGGTTGAGCAGAAGCAGAAAGGTCTCCAGATCCTCGGCCGTCGCCCGAGCGAGGACCTTGGCCAGCAGAGCGGTCTGATCGGCCTCTGTTGTCGCCTCTGTAAACTTGTCCAAAAAAGCGTCGACTTCGGCGAGGCTCAGGGTAGAGACGGCCTGCGGGCGGAGGTATGATGCCTTTGAGAAGAAGTAAGCGGCGGTCTCTGCCATGCTGCCTGACTTTGCGAGATGGCCCCGGACCGAGTCGACAGGCATGTCGAGCAGTTGAGCCATGAGCTTTGCCAGCTGCTTATCGCGAATATTGTACACTCTCTTATCCTCCTTGGTCAACAGCAGCTTGAAGAGCAGGTAGACAGAGCCTTGGTAGCTGGCCAGAAACCTCTCGATCACCTCGGTCTTGCCCGTGTGCGACGACTCGCTCCGGATTTGCTGGAGCAGGCTGGTGAACTGGGCCAGTTTGCCAGCTCCTGTGTTAGACGGGCCTCGGGAGAGCTTCATGTCTGCCAAATGTAGAGGCTATGTGGCAGCTGGTAGGAGGTGGAGTGTCCGGCCTTGTGTGTGTGTGTGTGTGTGCGTGTGTGTTGGTGAGTGACTGGCTTGTCGCTCTTTGCGGCGACATGGGGGCCGACAGAGCTTCTGATGTGGCTGGCGGTGCTTCCATTGGATGTCGGGATGACTATCTGGGTGGTTTAGCACGGAGGCTCGGTTCAGCTAAAGGCGGGCGCGGCGGGCGATGTGCCGGATGCCGGGGAGTGAAGCGCGGTGAGGGCCTGGAGCCGCGCCGAGGCGAGCGCGGAGCGGGGAGAGCTCACCGGCTGCTGCACTTGCGTAGGCTTCGAGCCGGTCATCGCAGCCGAGGCGGCAGTCGGTGAGTGGATCTTGGTGAGAGCCGCGGCTCGAGCGCTAGCCAGTTGGACGGCGATAGAGGGAGCGTTAGTAGCAGACGCGGGTGCAGACGTGGGGGCTTCGGCGGAGTCCAGCCTGGCGAGCTCATCGGCGAGCAGAGGCCTGGCCTCGCGGGCAACGACGAGAGCGTAGGCGGGGCAAGCATTGCCGAGTAGAGGTACCAGAGAAGCGGCCGCGGCGAGGCCATAGTGTCTGCGACGGCGGCGGCATGGGCAACGGCGGCGGGCTTGTTGCCGTCGGCCATGACGAGCAACTTGCCCAGCTCGAACTGCCGAGTCGTGATGATCGAGGCAGAGTGGAGGTGGGCGAGGGCAACAAAGGCCTTGCCAAGCGGCGATGCGTCCTTCACGCATCTGTGGTGACGTCGATGTCAACGTCAGTCCACTTGGCGCCAGCAGAAGCCTCGGCAGGCGCGGTGGCGAGCAAGGTCGGCTCGGCGTCGGCGAGCGCGCGGGCGATGCGAATGACGTAGTCATCCGAGACGTGGTCGGCGGCGGCGAGCGCCCACAGAGCCTTGGCATCGAGTGTCGGAGCGAGAATGGCGGCCTTGACCTTGGCCCTGACCTCAGGCGGCTCGTTCGAGCGTGCCAGCACCAGGAGCGCCGGGCCGGGCCCACAGCTTGGCTGCGAATCAGGCTCCATGTCTGCGATGGCGTCGAGATTGGCCCATGCTGAAACATGCGGCGCTGCTCGCTCCGTGACCGGGCGTAGAAACAAGGTCGCTGTGGGCGGCAATGGTATGCACCGTTGCCGACAAGTCCTGCGTCGCACCGGGCGCGAGCGCGGCAGCGCACAGCAGCCGGATGAGCGACGGCTTGTGCTTGCGAAGAGCTTCGTCGTGTGGATTGCTCACTTCGGCGGCAACGACAGCGGTGACGTCATGTGCCAGCGTTGTTGGGTCGATGGCGTGCCACACTCCGACCGTCGGTTCGGGGATGGACTGGAGCAGCGCCTGGATGTCGTCGGGAGTCGGAAGTGGGAGCGGCGGAAGCGGCGGTGGCAGAGGAGATGGAGGCGACACGAGTGGTGCCGGTGACTGGGGAGCGGGCGGAAGCACTTTGGGGCTGGTGACCGGCTGGGGGTTGGCAGCGGGCGAGCTTAATGCAGCGGATGGCGGAGTCGGCGAGGTAGACGGCGCGGCGGACAATATCATCTGGGCAGCTTGAGCCATGTCACCGCGAACGACGGCGTCCTTGACGGCGGCGGCAGCGGCCGAGCCGAGGCCGGAATGGGCGGCGAGGAAAAGGAGGCCAGCGGCGACAGGGCGAACCGCGAGCGCCTGGTTGGCGTCGAGCGAGGCCGATGTCATCAGCTCGAGGACATGGCGAACAGCAGCGCACTCGCCGCGGATGAGGGCGTCCTTGTGAGTGGCCTTGTCCGCAGCCGCGACGACGCGCAGCGCGGTGAGCGCCATTGCAAAAGTGGCGCGTGTGAGTGGGAGATCGAACGAGGAGCGCGACTGCGGCTGCGGCTGCGGCTGCAGCTGCGGTTGCGGCTGCGGCTGCGGCTCTGGGGTTGCAGGACTAGCGGCTGGTGACGAAGCCCGGTTTGGAACAGCCAGCGCCTCGCGCTCGGGCAGCTGGAGCGGCGGCGGATGCGGCGGGAGGCCGAGCAAACTGCGGTAGTTGGTGGCGAGACGGCGAAAAGCGGTGTGAACGGTGGCGAGCGAAGCCGAGTTGATGTGGGCGACGATGGCGTTGCGCGCAAGAAGCGCAGCGTGGTTGCGGGCAGTGAGCACCAGCTTGCAGGCAGTCATGGTGGGCGCGTCGATGGCCTTGTGGACGTAATGGGCCCTATGGAGGGCGAGGAAAGCAGAAGTAAGCGGCGAGATTGTTGACCCGGCCTCGATGGTCGACGACCCGGCGCGAAAACTCTTGAGCCGGCTGACCACAGCGCGCGAGGCGGCTGCCATCACGTAGAGATGAAGCGCAGAGCGGTCACCCGGCTCTGCGGCCCGAGCAGCGCCGTTGAGAAGCGAAACATGCTCTGGATGCGATGTGTCGAGCAGGATGGTGCGGAGGGCGTAGAACTCCTGCCACTGCATCAAGAGGATGCCGCTGCCATTGCTGTTGGTGCGCCGAGCCTTGGAGACGGCTTCGGTGGCGATGCTGAGGATGGCGGTAATGAGCGAAGTGTGGGTGTAGGGCGCGATGTCGAGGGTAGTTGGCGTCGGAGATGTAGGAGCCCGCGGCGGCGAGCGGAGCGGCTCCGACTTGACCGAGGTGTACATTTCGACGATCTCGGCGGTGATGTGGCTCGAAAACGGCGGAAGCGGCTGGCTTCGGACCTGTACAACAGATGCTGGCAGCGATGAGCGTGAGGCGATGGCGGCCTCGGCAAACGAGTGCGCCATGACAAACGCCGGCTGCGAAGCAAACTCTCCGCACACAACACGACGCTTGACCTCGCGATACGCCGGTTCCGAAAGGGTTCCTGCATCGTGGAGCGAGTGGGCGATGACGAGCAGCTGGCCGGTGAGCGAGACATGCGGCTGGTGGAGGGGAGCGTCTTTCTCCTTGCCGTTTGGCGATGGTGCCGGTTGCGTGGCTGGAGCAGGGGACGATGCGGGTTGTGTGGCCGGAGCGGGGGATGATTCGGGTTGTGTGGCCGGAGCGGGGGATGATTCGGGTTGTGTGGCCGGAGCGAGGGATGATGCGGATGGCGTGGCCGGAGCGGGGGATGAGGATGCTTCGGGTTGCGGAGGATTGGCCAGGGATTCGGTGGCCGGAGCGGGGGATGAGGATGCTTCGGGTTGCGGAGGATTGGCCAGGGATTCGGTAGCGATGCGGCAGATGGCGTCGGCCAGCTCGCCACTAGCTGCGGCGACGAGGAGATCGTCCCTTGTGAAGGCCTTTGCCAGAGCCGGAAAAGCGGGCCTGGCGCGACGAACAACAGAGTCAATGAGAGCATCGCGATGGGCCTTGGAAAGCCGGCCGGCAGTGACGAGGTCGTGAATGGCGACCAGGACCTTGCCGACGACCGACTGCTGCGGCTCGATGGCCAGAGCGGTAGGAGCGGAGAGTGAGGGTGAGGGTGAGGGTGAGGGTAAGGGTGAGGGTGCAGCTTGGGTCACATGCCCGGCCTTGGGCGCGTGCTGGGGGTCGGGCACGGACTGGTGGTCGGCGGCGATCACGACCTGGGCGGGCTTGTCGGGGTCAAATGCGGGGTCAGGCTTGCGGGGCTGGGCGTAGGCGTCAAAGGCAGGAATAAGCTGCTCGACCGAGGCCTTTGCAAGTTCAGCGCCAGTATGGCTTAGCTCGCTCACCAGTCGGTCCACCGCTGCGAGCCTTTGTGCGGCGTAGGTGGCGTGGGAGGACATGGCCAAAGTGCGACGAGTGGGCCAGCAGGGTACGACAGGGGGGCGGGGGCGGGGGAAAGGGCAACAAGCAATGATGCAAAATGTTTTAGATCACCAACTTACATGCGGTCCATGAAGTTGCCGAGGGCCGGGATGCCCTCCTTGAGACCCTTGCGGGCACGGGTCTTGGCGACGACCTCGGCGGTCGAGGTGCCGTCATCGAAGGGCGAGCCAGAGAGCTGCTGCCAGTGGTCGAAGACGCACTGCGGGAAGGCCTGGCCGGAGGTCTGCGAGCGAAGGGCGGCGGTGAAACCGAACGACTCCATGACCGGGAGGTAAGCCTTGATGTGGTAGAGCGGGGTACCCGGGCGCTGGTCCTGGGCGAACACGTGGCCACGGCGGGTGGTGAGGGTCGAGTAAATGCCACCGATGGCGACGTCAGGGGCCTGGATGTCGACGAGGTAGACCGGCTCGAGAAGGCGCGGCTCAGCGGTGAGCTGGCAAGCGTAGAAGACGCGGCGCGAGGTCGGGATGATCTGGCCACCACCACGGTGGATGGTATCAGCGTGGAGGTTGGCATCGGTGATGTTCATGCGAACACCGCGCATGTTCTCGTCACAGAGGACACCGTCGGCCGAAGCGAGCTGGAAGCCGGCGACGACCGAATCCTTGATCTCGTTGAGGTACTGGACGGCGCGCGAGGCGTCGACGCACAGGTTGGGGCCGTTGCCCTCGGGGCCGAAGCACCAGATCTTCTTGGCGTCGGTGGCATCCCACTCGTAGGTGTCGATGAGGTAGCGGGCGCGCTCCTTGGCATCCTGGCGGCCGGTGACGACCTTGTTCTCGATGTCGTCGCAGAGCTCGACCTTCATCGGCTCGGCCTCGGCCCAGATGCGGTTATGCTTGTTGGGCGACTTGGACAGGCAGGTCTCGGTCGAGTTGGTGGTGACGGTCTCACGGTACGAGACAACGGGCTCGGACTGAACAATCTCGATGCCAGCGTGGTCCTCGGCGAGGTCCTTAAGGCAAATCTCGAGGTGCAGCTCACCGGCACCGGCAACAATGTGCTCGCCAGTCGACTCGTCCGAAATGCAGAGAACGCACGGGTCAGACTTGGACAGGCGCTTGAGGCCCTCAACGAGCTTGGGGAGCTCCGACGGGTTCTTCGGCTCGACGGCGACACGAACGACGGGCGAGACGGAGAACTTCATGACCTTGAAGTTATGGGCGCACTCCTCGGTGGTGATGGTACCGGTCTTGAGGAGGTACTGGTCAATGCCGACGAGGCCGACGGTGTTACCGCACGGGACGTCCTCGATCTGGTCGACCGAGCGGCCCATCATGAGGACGGTACGCTGGATGTTCTTGATGAACAGGTCGGTCTTCTTGCCGGGCACGTACTCCGGGCCCATGATGCGGACCTTCTGGCCGGTGCGGCAGACGCCCGAGAAAACACGGCCGAAAGCGTAGAAGCGGCCCTTGTCCGAGGTCGGGACCATCTTGGACACGTACAGCATGAGCGGACCCTCGGGGTCGCAGTCGCGGATGGCGATGGCGCACGGGTCGTCGAGCGGGCCCTCGTACAGGGTCTCCACACGGTACTTCTGCGCAGTGACCGGCGACGGGAGGTGGAGCACGATCATCTCGAGCAGAGCCTCGGCGGCGGGCAGGAACTTGCGCATGACCACCTTGAGGAGCGGCTTGCCAAGGAGATCCTTCTCGTCACCCTTGAGCTTGATCGAGAGCGACTCGAACATCTTCTCCATGACGGCGGTCTCGTTGTTCATGACAGCGTTGACGAGCTTGTAGATCGGGTCGAGCACGAACTGGCAGAAGGCGCGCTTGAGCGGCTTGCCCTTGTCCGAGCGGGCGACCTTGCGCCACTTCTTGGTCTTCGGGTCAAAGAACGAATCGCCCCAAAGCTTCTTCATCATCTTCTTCTCGGCAACGCCGAACTTCTTGGCGTAGAGCGAGGCGAAGCGGCCGAGGGTGAAGCCCCAGCCGTGGAGGCCAGAGCCGAACGCGACGGTACCCTCCTGCGGGTAGACGGCGACGTCACCGAGGGCGTCGTCGTTGTAGGTGGCGATGACCACGTTGACCGACTCGATGGTACGGGCAAACGACTGGTAGGCCTCCTCCGGGTCGAGCTGGAGCTCAAGGAAGACACGGTCCATCTTGTTGACCATCAGCACCGGCTTGATGCGCTCGCCGAGCGCCTGGCGGAGGACGGTCTCGGTCTGGACGCACACACCCTCGACGCAATCGACGACCACCAGGGCACCGTCGGTAACGCGAAGCGCAGCAGACACCTCAGACGAGAAATCGACATGGCCGGGCGAGTCGATGAGGTTGATGAGGAAACCGTTCTTGCCCGACGCGGCCTGCGCCTCCGAGAACTGAGCGACGAGCTCGTCGTCAACCTCGTAGAAAAGCGACACACCAGTCGACTTGATCGTAATGCAACGATCCTGCTCGTCCTGGCGGGTGTCGGTGAAACGGGCCTCACCAGCCTTGGCCGACGAAATAATACCGGCCTTGGAGATGAGCGAATCCGTAAGGGTGGACTTGCCGTGGTCGACATGGGCAATGACGGAGAGGCAGCGGATGTTCTCCTTGTAGTTCATGATCTCACTGTAGTTTCAAGACGTGGGCGTGAGTGGCACCGGCCAAAGTCACCGACATGGAGGATGTCTCAAAATCAAGCAAACCGCAAAAATGGGCCCGAGACCCGCCGCAAACCCCACAACCTTTGTCGCGCAGACAACGGCTGCAGTGCCGGCATTGTCTTCACGGCACATTGCATGCAACGAGCGTGGGCTTTGTCGGTCAGGAGCTGGTGCCGGGCCCTGGCTCGATTTGGTTCGCATGGAGTTGCGGCAGAGTTGGAGCAAAAGGCCGTGCGTTTGATCCGCCACCGTCATCCGAATCCACCATACCTCGACAGCGAAGCGAGGGGCGCGGCGGCGAGGAAAACGAGTTCCGAGCCTGGGGAGGTCGGTGCAACTGTTGCAGCGCGAGTAGACCGTGGGCGGCCGAGCTGCTGTGTGGGGAACTAGAAACATCCCAGGCACCATCAGGGCCGGAGGCTTTGCCACAGCTTGTCTGTGTGTTCCTCAAAAAATTCCCCCCAGACCAAGCCATCCCCCAAAGGTGGGATGGCGAGGAGGGGGGGAGAAGGGGGGGGGGCACAGGAGGGGGTGGGCATAGGGAACAGGAACTGCAGAGCAAGACATAAAGGCATGTCCTAGTCTTGTGTTCCGTCTCCGTCAAGCAGGAGAGTTGGGAAGGAAGAGGCGGAATCGTACCGGATGTCCGAAAGAGTAAACCGCACCATCTTGGCTTGGTTGAGAGAAGGGGTGCTTTGTTTGGAAGGCAACCGATGAAAGTCACTCGTTACAAACTCATTTCGTTGGCTCATTCTGGTTTCTGGACTCGAATCGAATCGAGTTGAAGCTGTGTTTGTGTGACATGAGCGGCAGGGGGAGGGGGGGAGGGGAGGAGGGGGGGCAGGGGCGAAGGAGGGAGAAGAGCGGAGGAAGAACGCGGGGAAGGCGAAGGCGGGGGAAGGAAGGAAGGGAGGAAGGCGACTTCCTCCGCCCGTGGTTGTGCTACTTTCTTTCAATCATTGTTTGTTCGCAGGTGGTGGAGGCAGAGGGCGGGCGGGTGGGCGAGCTGGCGGGGCGGCGGACCTGGCGAGTGGCGGGCGGCGGGGCGACGGCCGTTGGACGTGGGTTCTGTGGCGAGAGAGAGTTGGGCGTTTGTTTTGGAGAGGGAGGAAGAGCGGCAGACACGACTCGTCCGTGGGCAAGCAGAGCAAACAGAAGGCAGAGAGGATGTTTCGTGGAGGGCTTGTGGGATGTGTGGCACGTACAGTGGCATGTGAGGCGAGGCGAGGCGGGGTGGCGGTGCCTGGTGCCGGCGTTGCGGCCGGCGGGGCAGGGTGGCGGGCGCTGTTCTCTGGCGGCGCTGCAGCAAGTGTGACGAGCGGCGAGACGGAGCTTGTGCTCAATAGGGACGGGACGAGCGGACGGGTGACGCTGCCGTTGCCGGACAAGCCGTGCTCGTTCTATCTGACGCCGCAAAAGACGCTTGGCGAGGTGGCGGAGGCCATTGTGGCCGAGTCGCCAAACATCAGCGAGGTCCACTTTGAGACCGAGGCCTCGCCGGGTGCGGCAGCCAAGGTTGCCGAGGGCACCCGGCTCGAGCACATCCTGCCGAGCCCGATCGAGCTGCGGCTGGCGTACGGGCCCGACGGGCTCCGCGAGGACCTCCTTGGCGACCCGCTGTACATTTCCATCAATGGAGAGCGGACGCGGATCCTGCCGGTTGTCGACCACCGCCGCGGCGGAGCTTTGACCTCGCAGGCCGACGCCGGCGAGCCGAGTGAGTTTGCCGACTACGATCGCATCCTCGCCACCGTCCGCGACAAGGCTGAGGTCGCCGGCCAGACCGACATGGACGTCGACGAGTTCTACGGGCTGTGCGAGGAGCTGGGCGTCTCGCGCGACGAGGCCGGTCGCGTGCTGTCGTGCATGCACGGCGCCGGCCAGGTTCTGTACTTTGAAGACGAGCCGCACATGCGCAACACCATCTTCCTCAAGCCCGAGCTTGTCTCTCAGGAGCTCCGCAAGTCGCTCCGCATCCGGACGCTCCAGGAGCGCGACTGGGAGCGCGACCGCCGCGCCACCATCATCAACCTTCTGGTCGACCGCCTCCAGCCGCTTGTCGACACCAAGGCGGCGCTCGATACCCAGGCATACAAGCACGCCCGTCGCGTCATGTGGGGCGGCTGGGTTTTCTCCGCCGGACAGCTTGCCTTTATCGCTCGCCTCACCTGGTGGGAGTTCTCTTGGGACGTTATGGAACCCATTTCGTACGTCATGGGCGTTGCCAACGTCGCCCTCTTCTCGTTCCTCTTCCAGTTCCGCGGCGTGCCCGTCGATTCGTACTCATCGCTGCAAAAGTACGTCCAGGAAAAGAAGGCCGCAAAGCTGTACAAGAAGCACGGCTTTGACGAGGACGAGTACGCCGAGCTCCGCACCGCCCTCGACTTCTTCGAGCAGGAGGAGGCCGACGATCTCACCTCACAGGAGCTGATTGATGTCGAAACCTCGCGCCATGACCAGCTCCGATGAGCGAGCTCATGATTGTAAACCGTGCAGCGCTGTGAGCCGCGAGCCGTCGCCTGCCGGCTGCTCGCCGCAAACTGCTCTGCCTCCTCAAATGCTCAATGCGGTGACGCCAAGAGACGACTGGTGCCAGGTCAAGACGCCAAGACGCTAACAGCCCTCTCTACATCCCATACAACTATGCACTTGGATTGTTCTAGTGGCTGCGCTTCTTGCTGCCTGCCTTTGCGCCGTCTCGGCCACCGACGACGGCTCGGGCTTTGGCTCTGCCATCGACTGGCTGGCCACCTACGATGAGGCGCTCGACATTGCCCGTGACGACGTACGAACGACCAAAGAGGGTGGCGATGGATAGGAGGATGTATGTGGGCGGTGGACTCATGCATATGTGTGCGTGTGCGTGTGTGTGTGTGTGTGTGTGTGTGTGTGTGTGTGCGTGTGTCTGTACCCGTGCTCGGGTGCCGGGGTACAGAACAAGCCGGTCATGCTCATCATCCACAAGTCGTACTGTGGCGCGTGCAAGAACCTCAAGGCGCTCTTCCGCAAGGAGGCCGAGGACGCAGCGAGTGCCGGTGGTGCCGAGCCGGGATCGGTGACTGCGCTGGCCGAGTCGTTCGCTATGCTCAACCTTGGCGATGACGATGAGCCGCAGGACGAGATCTTCCGCCCGGACGGAGGCTACATCCCGCGCGTGCTCTTTGTCACTCCCTCCGGCACTGTCCTCTCCCAGGTCATCAACGAGGGCGGGAACCCCAAGTACAAGTACTACTACCCGACTATGGACCAGCTCGCCGCCTCGATGGCCAAGGTCCTCGACATGGATCTTGATCAGGCCGAGATCGAGGCCAAGGAGAAGCTTGAGCTGTAGTCAGCCACCGACAGCACTTTGCTAGTTTCGTAAGGTAAAGACGTTACGCATCGCCATGCCCACTTTCAGCTTCTGCAGCCTTGACCTCACACGGTTGTGGCTGAGGTGATGACCGGCTAGCTGCTCCAACTGCGAAAAGTGCGACCTTTTTCGGCCACCGAACGCGATCACGATCACCACCACCTCTCCCCCTCCCCTCCCCTTCCCCTCACCCCCCTCCGCACAATGCGCGCCATGTACCAGTCGGCGCTCAAGCGGAGGCGAGAGGTGATGGACTTGCCAGCGGGGAGCGGAAACCAGGCTAACTACAATGGAAGACGGGCCGACGGCGGCGGCGAGGCGGGCGGTAGCGGGCACCATGCAAGCGTGCTGGCCATGGACGACATTGTCGACTCGGGCGGCGAGTCCCAGTCGCAGCCGTCTCCGGTCAAAGCGATGGCAGGCCGAAGTCACGTTGCCCGCCCGCCGCTCGCCTCGCCCATGATCCTAGAGTCGGACACCGAGTCGGACTCGGACATCCTCGAAGCCCGCCCGCCAGACGCCAAGCGGAGCCGGCCGCTGGCGCGAGTCCTCGCCTCGGACGACATCGACGACGACATCCTGTTCTCATCCGACACCACTGCGGCCTGCAAAACCCACCGCATGGTCGACGAAATCCTGTCTTCGTCGCCGGACCCGGGCTTTGGAGGCCCGAACGGGAGCGGTGAGCTCGGCCTAGCGCTCGCCGCCGCCGCGGTCTCAGCCCTCGATGCTGCACCGCGAGCGCCACTCTCGGCTGTCGACCGCCTCCGGTCGATGCTCTCGCGGAAGCAGCCGACCCAGGATCTGGGAGCCGCCCGCGATCGCAACCGCGCCTCTCGTTTTGCGGTTGTCGTTGACGGCATGGCCGCTGCCTTCCGCCGTGCTCGGCTACGACTCCGGGCGCAGGCTGATCTCGCCAAGGCCACCGCGTCCCGCGGATCGCTGGCGAGCACCACGTTCCGGGCCACGCTAGCATCTCACCCGATGGGGATGTCTGACGCACAGGCGCCGTTTGACGTTGTCATTGTGGCGTGCTCGGCCCAGTTTGGCGTCTTCCAGGCTCTTGCCCGCCGCGAGCTTGACGGTAGCCTCGTTGACGACACGCTTCTCCTTGTCTTCCCGCTTGCTCTTAAGCAAGACCTTGTCCTCTGTGCCGGGCGGGCCGTCACCATTCTTCCGCCCTACGCGCCGGTGGCAGTTGCTCCGCCGCTTCCGGCCATCATCCTCTGCGCGGCAGCTGTCCTGCTCCGTCCGGAGCTTGCGCCGCTGGGGGATTCCCCGCGCCGCATGCCCGCGCTGGCACCACTTGCTGCAGATCCCTGCGCGCCTCGCCACCCACTGCTGGGCGGCGGGCCGTCGTTGTCTCAGGCGGCGCTGTCGTCAAGCGGCGCGGCGCATGCCGCACATCCGTCCGGCACCGTCGCGTTTGGGGCGCTCGGTGCCTTTTCCAAGAACGTCACCGTGGCCGGCGTTGTCTGCCGGTGGTACCCACCAGGCGAACATCCGTTCCGTCTCGGCGAGCTCCGGCTGGTCCAAGCGTACCGGAGCTTTGGTCTTGGCTTGATTGTCGAGCCCGCGACTGGCGCGCTGGCGGCTGTCGGCCTCCCGCAGTCGCTCGCACTCGAGCTCGGGCTCGACACCATCGAAGCTGGCAATGCGGCAAGCTGGCGTGGCCTGCACCTCGCAGGCGTCTCGGTCCGCAGCAGAGCAGTAGTTTCGCGAGTCGGCGGCCTCGCCTCGGTGATGACTAGCATCTGCCCTACCAAGGGACCGGCCGCCATCGCGGTGCTTCTGCCGTCTGTCCGCCCGGACTTGTTCGACGCCGTGCCTGCTGAGCTGCCGAGCGTGCAGCCTTTGAAAGCGGGAGCACGAAAGCGTGTGGCGCTGAGCGGCGGGCGCGCGATGCTGGAGCGCCTGGTTGTCCGCGACGAGAGCCGAATCCGCCCGTCGTGGTGCACGCGCTGCAGGCGGTGGGCGACGACGAGCTCGCCTCGCTCGCGCTGGACGACGTCGAGGTCGACGGCGACGACGTAGCTGTGGTGGACGCATTTACGTCATTGGTCCAGCTGTAAGTAACAAGACTACAAAACGAGGCGATGCCACGAGTTGTTGAGGATGCCGCGGAGGTTGAACACGTCCTGGGCATCCTTGGGCTGCGAGTTGTAGGCAGCGTCTACGGCGCGAACAACGGCGACGGGCGCAGTGTTGTCGGGCGAAACCTCGAGCTCGGCTTCCCACAGCGTCCATGCCCAGGCGCGGTCGGGGTGCTGGTCGGCGCCGTGGGTGAGCTGCGCAAGCTGCCAGCTCTCGCCATTGTCGACCGAGACCTCGACCCGGACGATGCCGCGGCCGCCGCCCGAGTAGGCAAAGCCCTGCAGGCTGACAGTCTGGTCGTCGGGCGAGTGCTCGGCCTTGGTGATGGCCGATGTGACCGGGAGCTCGTAGACCGGGAGCGCAGAGTCGACGTCGAGGCCGTCAAACGACGAGACGAGCGGCCCGTAGCCGCGGTACGCCACGCCGCGCTGCCACGACGAGTACGCCGGCTCGCGAGCGACGCGGATGCGGGTGACCCACTTGACCTGCCGGGCGCCACACACTCCAGGCGCCACAAACCGCACAGGCGCGCCGTGGTCACGCGGCAGCGGCTCGCCATTGAGCTCGTAGGCGAGCATGACGTCGTTGAGCGGAGCAAGGACCCGATGGAGCGGAAGCGACGCATCGTACGGCGCGTCGTGCCCGAACACCTGCAGATGGTACTTGCCGTCAAAGGCCGCAACCTCGTCGAGATCCAGCCCGGCCTCGCGGAGAAGGGCAGGTAGCGCCGCACCGGCAAACTCGCCGGTCGAAATGGCACCAATGTCCCACGCGAGGCCCTGCGTGCCCTCGCCGAGCCCACCGCGCCGGTTTCCAGCGCACGCCACTGTGACCACGGCCTTGCGCGCCGCCAGCGCCTTGAGCTCGTCGAGGGTAAACACAACCTCGCGCTCAGCATCGGCCTCGGTAGCGCCAGGCACCACCACAGTGAGCGTGTAGTCGGGCGGCGGGAGGTCCGGAATCGGATGGTGCGACCGGCAGTACCAGAGCATGGCCGGAGTAAGAAAGTGGCCGGCAACAAGGTCCAAAGGAGTCTCGGCGTTGAAGGGCTGCTCCTTGCGGACAACCAGCAGCGGCGACCGATCCGGCTCGTTGGCGTAAGGCGAGTCTGTCGTTGCGGCGGTTTTGGCGGCCTTGGCTTCAACCGCCGCGGCATCGTCGGCAGTAAGCACGCCGATCTGCAGTGAGTTCAGAATGTCCAGCACCGCTTCGGTCTTGTGCTGCTCGTAGAGCGCCCAGAAGGGATCGATTGCGCCACCGGCGGCCTTGAGAATGACCTCTCCACCGGGATGAGCCGGGACAAAGTCGGTGATGTCAAAGACTCGCGTGCCGTATGTGACCCAGATCCGACCACCATTCTCCTTGCCACTTCCATCATGATCCGCCACCTCTTCCAGCGTGTACTCCTTCCATCGGGCATCTCCTTCCTTGTTCTCCTCGTCGGTCATATGTGCAGCCGAGCCAAAGACCTCGATAGCTCCTGCCGTCACGGTAGCGCCAGTGAGACCAGCTACCCAAGCCACCCAACCAGGCGCATTGCCTCTCCCGCTAGCTCCTCTTGACTGCGCACGTGTGCTTGCTCTCCGAACATGGTTCATGGCCCGAAGGCCTCGTCCGAGCATAGCGTGTCGAAACATGGTGAGTTGAGTGGGCCTCCACCGGCCGGGCACGGCAGGGATGGTTGGCTGTCCGACGACTCATTGGGGTGGGGTGGGGTGGGGGGCGGATGGGCGGATGTATGATGGGGTGTGTGTGGCGGAGAGGGGGGGGGAGGGGAGCGGCGCTAGGAATCGGCGGGAGGGGCAGCGATGTCCATCGGAGTGGTGGGCGGCGGGTGGGGGGCGGCGGCGGATTTGGCGGCGGCAGACGACGATGATGATGATGATGCCGCCGACGCGGCCGAAGCGGCCGACGTGGCCGACACCTTTTTGGCGCGCGAGGTCTTGGCGCGGGAGGTCTTGGAGCGCGATGTCTTGGAGCCTTTGCGGGCCTTGGAGCGCGAGGCACGGATGATGGAGGCTACCTCGTCGGGATTGGCAGGGCGGTAGACGTAGATTTTGCCGTCGTCGCCCGAAGTGAGGAGGAGCGGAGCGTGCGGGTGGACGACAATGTCGCGGACCTCGCGCTCCTCGTGGTCGCGGAGGACGGCAACGAGCTTAGCCGACTTGATGCCCCAGATAAAGACCTCGCCATTGACCGACGGTGCATAAACGTAGTTGGCGTCGGCGGTGGCGCGCATGAGGTACGAGTTTGCGTTGTACTCGGGATGGGCGTACTCCTTGACCGAGATGAGCTCAAAGTTGGTGGCCGGGGCCGGGGCCGGCGGCAAGACGAAGCTAACGCGGTAGAGGACGACCTTGGAGGCCTTGGAGGCAACAGTGCACTCCTCGGCGTCGAGCATCTCGCAGCCGCGAGCAATGAGGTGGGCGGTCTTGCGCGGGTGGGTGGCTGGCAGCTTGGGCGAGTCCACAAACTTGATGCAGTCGCAGTACGAGCCAAACAGGCCCGTGACGCGCTGGATGAGGGCGAGCGAACCAAAGTCGAAAAAGACAATGCCGTCGTCAGCAGCGACGGCGAGAATGGCGTTGCCAGTGTGCGGCACAAACGAGGCCGTAAACGACATGCACGTGACGTTGTCGCAGAACTTGGCGGCCTCGATGAGGATCGTCCAGTCGGGCGACATGCGCCACCGGCGAGTTGACCCGTCCTGCGAGCACGAGACAATGTAGTTGGAGCCGCAAAAGGTGGCCACCTTCAGCGCCACCACTTCTTCGGTGTGGCCTTCGAGGCGAGCCACAAGCTCGCCGGTGAGGACGTCAAAGATCTTGATGGGGCACGGCAGGACGGCGTTGTCATTGTCGGCCTCGGACCAGAGCGCGCGGTTCTTGAGCTTGCCGGCAACAATGACCTTGCGGCCGTCCGGCGTGAAGCGAGCAACCCAGAACTCGTCGATCTGCGTCTCGGACTCGTCGCGGAGCACCCGCAGCTGCGTCAGATCTTCCATGTCCCACAACGAGACCGAGCCGAGGACCGACGTCGCCGCTAGCAGCGCGCCCGACGGCGAGACATCGATGGCGTACACAGCACCCATCGAAGTCGCCCCAGCCTGAACCGTCAGCGGCGCTTTGGCGTTGATCGGACCCATGCTCCGCGGCGGTGCGTGGTACAAGTTTGGCGCCCGGGCCGCAAGCTCGGCCAGCTTAGTCCGATCCAGACCCTTCTCCGCCTCGTACACCCCGCTGACTCCAAGCTCATGCAGCTGCGACGGCGAGATGTCCTCCAGCACCACTGGCGGCGTCACAGCCCGCTTCTTCTTCTTGCTTGCTGAGCTCTTGCTCTTCTTGCTCGCCGAGCTCTTGCTATTGCCCTTGCTATTGCCCTTGCTCGCCGAGTCTTGGACAGTTGCGATGACCGATGCAGCTGGCGGGCCTACGACAGAGGGACCCGTGCTTGCCGCGCTTGCCGTGGATGCTGTGGATGCGGTCGTAGCGGCGATGGTAGTGGCGGTGGCAGAGGAGGCGGTCTTGGACGGCGACTTGGCGGGCGTCACAGGCTTGGCCTTTTTCTCTGGACCAGCACTCGCAGCGCCGGTGTCTTCGGACTCTCGCTTTCTCTACAAGGAGGAGGAGGAGGAGGGGGGGGGGGTGAGATGGTGTTGGTGGTGGTGGTGGTGGGTGGTGGTGGGTGGGTGGCTTGGGGGGGGGGGGGGG
>NW_013657679.1:42870-82156 GCF_000142905.1 Thecamonas trahens ATCC 50062 | reverse complement strand
ATGAATGGTGATGACATTCCGATGATTGATGTCCATCAGCAGCTGCAGTTCTCGAAACAGATCCTCTTGGTCTCTCCGTGACCGGGGAATCTTGATAGCCACATCATTACCATGCCACTCTGCACGGAACACCTTGCCAAACGAGCCCTGTCCCACAAGCTTGACATGCCGAATCTCGTTGAACGGGATCCAGTCGAGGAGGACCCGCGCCATAGTGGTGGTGGTGGTGGTGGTGGTGGTGGTGGTGGTGGTGGTGGGTGGGTGGGGTGGGGGGGGGGTCGGGAGGGGCATACCTTGGCGACCATAGTTGGAAGGAGGACAGTGTTGAGTGAGGGTGCGAGGGAAAAGTGTGTATGAGTGTATAGGAGAGAGATAGTGTGTGTGAGAGTGTGTGTGCGTGTGCTGTGGTGAGTGCGGTGTTGTTGTGTGTGAGAGGGAGGGTGAGTGGGCGCGGTGAGCGGGCGAGGGCGAGGGCGAGTTGGCGCGAGCGGGCAAGGGCGGGCGGTGGGCGGGTGGGCGTGAGCGGGCGGACGAGGGCGGCGATTCCTGGAGCAGGTGACATCCATCACGACAGCTTGGCCGACTCGATAGTAACGACGTCGTACTCACTCTTGTGCTTGGTCCAATCCATACCCTTGGCCTCGTTGCGGCCAAAGGGGAGCGAGTCAAGCACGCCCCAGACGGCGTTGAGTGGCTCAAGGCCACGGGCGTATGCAGAGTAGGTGTGGAAGATCTCGCCGTCATCGTCGGCTGGCTCGAGTTGGAAGACTGAAAAGCCCGGCATGACCGAGACAAACGCCTTGCGCCCGTAGTTGTAGGCCAGCGCACCGTCGGCGACCTGCTCGGGGGTGAAGCGGACGCCAAAGTCGCAAGAGAACGCAGAGTTGAGCGACGAGACAAGCGGAATGGACCAGCCCTTGGCCTCGGCCAAAGCGCGCAGTTTGTCCGGCGGCGCAACAGCGACAGCGACCACGGCAGTCTTTTGCAGGAGATGCGGGTAGATGCCGTTGAGACAGTCAATCCACATCGAGCACGAGCTGCACGGCTTCTCCCAGTCGGCGTCGAACATGAGGTGGTAGATCAGGAGCGATCCCGTCGGCGTAGTGGCTGCCATCTGCTTGAGCGTCACATCTGTGCCGGACTCGGCCGTCTGGAACACATAATCGTTCTCGGTATCAGCCGAGCCCTTGCCCGATGGCCGAACACGGAGCCACGGCAGTGCGCGCCGCTGCTCGGCAACTTTGGCAAGCGCCGCCGTCGCCTCCTTCTCCGCCGCCAGCAGCTCCTTCCGTGCAGCCTCCCACTCGGACGCTGAATCAGTGATGGCATGGCCCGACATGATCTGTTCCTCCAACCACACTCTCCCCGTGAGTCCTCGCCCTGACAACGGGGATGTCGCCATTGTTGCCGTGTCCAAAAAAAGGTCGCAGTTTGATGCCTGCGGTGGAAAGGCAGGGGGAGGTGAGGGGAGGAGGGGCGGGTGCATTGCGCGCGTACAGTATGGGTGTTGGAGTTGTGTGTATGAGCGTATGGGCGTACGCGTGTATGGGTGGGGTGTTGAGGTGAAGAGGACGACGTGGAGTACCTGTACATAGGGGCGGTTGGTAAGTGGCCAACAGGCGTCTGATGCGCTTCCTCTACGCGGCCTGGCGATGACATAGCCAAGCGAATCATTGCAAGCAATACACGCTCGAAGACCACCATCTGCTGGTTTTCGATGGATGTGGGGATATGGGGCGCAGGCGCATAAAAAAATAGCCCTCCAACACAAGCCGCCGGCGGCGCGTGCGGGCATGTGGCTGGCGATGTAGTCGGTGGCGGTCACGGACACGCTTGGCACACTGGGAGGACGGGCGGCGGTGCGGCCCATGACGACAGTACACTTGTCTGCGACTTGGAAAGGGGGTGCAAGCTATGGAGAACGCAACATGTGTGCAGTGTTCCCTTGCACTTTCTGGGAAAGTGCTTCGTTGTGGACTTGGACTCTTTCACTATGAGTGCTTCACATGCTCTGTATGCTCGACCAACGTGGCCACCGAGTACTTTGAGAAGGAAGGCGCCTTGTTTTGCTCCACCGACTACTCGGACCGCTTCCGTGACAAGTGTACCGCATGTACCGAGCCCATTACCGACAAGTACGTAACCCTCGCTCCTCTCACCTCGACTCTCTCTCCCCCTCCCTCCCTCCCTCCCTCCCTCCCTCCCTCCTTATGCTGGCCTGCCCACCTGTCGTCCGTCTCGTTGGTCGGCCATTTGTTCGCAACCCTCCACCGCATGTATCATTCGGACACTGCCACCACGTAGAGCAGATGCATATCAAGACTTTTCGTGTGTGTCTGTGTGTTTTTCTTTCTCTCTCTCTCTCTCTCTCTCTCTCTCTCTTTGTGTGTGTGTGTGTGTGTGTGTGTTTGTGTGTGGCTGGCTGGCTGACTGGCTGGCTGGCTGGCTGGCAAACTCGTTGGAGAGCCGCGCCATGGTGTGGGTGTCGTACTGTTGCGGCCACAGTCGCCACCGGGCCGTGGCGGCGGATGTTGTGATCGGGACGCTGGCGGTGGATCGACAGGTGTGAGAACTCACATGCTATGGACGGTTGGCGACAGGGCGTTTCTGGCGTTGGGCAACAAGTATCACAGCCAATGCCTGGTGTGCAGTGAGTGCCAGTGCTCGCTGTCGGACGGGACGCCGCTGACGCAGAAGGACGGCAAGGTGGTGTGTGTGGCGTGCTCGAACGGACTGGTCCAGGATGTGTCGAAGAAGACTTGCGCAGTGTGCTCAGAGACTTTTCCGCCGGGATCGACGGTGGTTACGGCGCTGAACAACATGTACCATAACGATTGCTTTGTGTGCTCGGTCTGCCAGGTCCCGGTTGCGTCTGCGTTCAAGTTCAAGGACGGCTCGATTTTCTGCGTCCCGCATTACACCGAGAAGTATGCGCCGCGGTGCGCAAAGTGCGAGCAGCCGATTGTGGGCGTCTCGCTCGAGTCGCTGGGGCGCAAGTTCCACGTCGAGTGCTTCTCGTGCAGTGTGTGCGGCAAGGTGTACGAGGACGGCGATGCTTACCTGGTCCGAGACGAGTTTGTCTTTTGTTCTGCAGAGTGCGGATCGAAGGACGTGCCATCTGTTGCAACGTCGTCGTCTGCGGCAGCAGCGCCTACTCCCGAGACGGCGGCCGCGACCGAGGTAGACGCTGCGCGGAGAGAGGCCGAGAGCATGTTGGATGAGGAAAGTGGCGATGGTAATGACACCTCCGCTGCTGCCACCGCCAAGGCCGAGGCCGATGCTGCTGCCGCTGCCAAGGCCGAGGCCGATGCTGCTGCCGCTGCCAAGGCCGAGGCTGATGCTGCTGCCGCCGCCAAGGCCGAGGCCGATGCTGCTGCCGCCGCCAAGGCCGAGGCCGATGCTGCTGCCGCCGCCAAGGCCGAGGCAGACGCCGCCGCTGCCAAGGCCGAAGCAGACGCCGCCGCAGCCAAGGCCGAAGCAGACGCCGCCGCTGCCAAGGCCGAAGCAGACGCCGCTGCCGCCGCCAAGGCCGAGGCTGATGCTGCCGCCGCTGCCAAGGCCGAGGCTGATGCTGCCGCCGCTGCCAAGGCCGAAGCAGACGCCGCCGCCGCCGCCACGACAGCGACTACTGCCCCCAAATCCTCCGAGACACCAGACGGCGTGATTGTGGCCGATGACGGCCGCCCAGTCCTCGCCCTCTCGCTCTCCGACTCGGACGCCGACTCGGACAACGACTCCGACTCGGGCTCGGGCTCGACCGAGGTCGGCGAGCCCGACGACATCCATCCTGCCGGCACCGACTTTGAGTAGCCGCGCACCATCCCCTTCACCACCTCTATACATGTAAATCTAGAATACCGATGCGTATGTGTGTGCGTGTGTGTGTGTGTTTGTGTGTGTGTTTGCGTTTGCGTTTGGCTCGCTTGCGTTCACCCGCCGAACGCGGACGACGGGAAAGGCCGACGAGCGGGAGTTCATCCCCGGCTCCAGTCAGAGCCACCTCCGGAAGATGTTGAGCGAGGGCTGTGCAGCAGTTGTACCAGCCGCAGCAGTACGTCCAGCAAAGACAGTCGATGCAGAGAGGCTCTTGGACTTTGCCATGCGGATGGAGGCCTCCAAGTCAGCCAGAACGCTCCCGGTAAAGGCGTCTGCCGAGAGGCGCGAGGGGAAGCGAGCAGGAGAAGCAGACGAGGACGCCATGGTAGCAAAGCCTTGCCTCTGCTTATGACGCGGGTTCGACTTGCACACCACAAACACCTTCTTCTTCCGCTTGACAACACGGCATGCTGCACAGATTCGACGGACAGACGACCGCACCTTCATCCTCCCTTTCCCAACTCGATCTGCCAGAGAGACGCGTTGCGCCGTCTGTCTCGCTCAGCCGTCCTCGCCAATGCCATTCAGCCCGACCACACCCGCCCGGTGGGCCACATTGCCACCCACCTCTCGCCCTCCCCCCCTCTCTCCTCCCTTGGTACAATGAACGTAGGCAAGGGACAGGAGGCAAGTAGCGAAGCGCAGGCTGTTCGAGGTGTTGTCTCTAACCCCAAGTGGGCAGAGGTGGTCAAGGCTGTGACCGATGAGGCCTTGGCGGCGACGACCGCTGTGGGTGAAGAGACGCTGGCGGCTGTGCAGAGATCATATGTGCTGTACTTGGCGCCAGAGAGCCGGCTCAAGAAAAAGTCGCATTATATGTCGGCTGCCATGTCGGCTGCAAAGGCTGCCTCGCTTGAGGCCGTCGTAGCTGATCGTGTCCAACATGCCATCGACTCGCACCCGGCGGCCGTCTCTTCCCTCATGGATCTCATCGACGACGTTCTTGACTCGATTGAGGACGGATACGAGAGTAAGGACGCCGATCTGCGAGCCGCCGCCAACGCCGTCTTTTCCTCCTCGCGTAAGCGCAAGCGCGACGACCCACCAGCTGCCAACTCGCCCGGTTCTATCTCCGGTCCCGCCGCGCGCTCGGCTCCCCTCGACGCTGAGTCGGACATGGAGCCGCCCGCCAAGCGCAAGAAGTAGTGCTCTCAGTCTCAGTCGCCCGCCGCCTCTGTCAGCCTCGAGCATCTCCTTCACCGTTCATCATTGCATCAGATGTCTGAGATCTCGATCAAACCCCCTTCTCCCTGCTCTATACGCCCACGTCACGCCCCGTTGCACAGCACCCTACACCTGCAAAGTCCTTGGAATCACTTTCATAGTTCTGCACATTCACTCTCCCGCTCACCTCTGTTAGCTCTCACACCATCCCATCCCCGGGTACCCATCATGTATTCACCTAAGGTATCATAGGATGTGCATGACATCATGCATGCGTATGCGTGAGTGTGAGTCTGCTGTTCGACGTGGTTGCAATCCAACAAGGTACGGTTTGGCACGATAGTTTGTTTGCTGAAACTCCACCGGTGGCGCACGGCTCCACCGCACCGCACTCTGCCACGGGCCGGGGACGTTTTGGCCCATGTCGCTGCGTCTCCTCATTCACAACGCCCGTACGTATGAAACCGAATGGACGGCTCCCTCCCTTCCACTTGGTCCCCTTTCCTTACCTCCCTCCCTCTTCTTCCCATCGTATTCCGTTCCTCCTCTTCCCTCCTTCCTCTCCCTCTATCTCTATCTCTCTCCTGCCTTCCCCCCTTCCCCTTCCCCCCGCTCCCCACTCCCGTCCCGCTGCCCGCCATTAAGCACCCTTTTGCTCTGTTCTTTTGTCCCGCAATCGTACTCTCTTGGTCAAACTCCATTGATAATTCACGGTTCGTAACGGGACTTGTACGAACAATGTGCCCCCTCCCCTCCCTTGTCCTCCCCTCCCCTCCCCTCCCCCCCCCTTGTCAAGCAGGATGTGCCCACACACGCTATCATACCCACAGACCATCCCCTCCCCCTCCCTCCCCTCCCTGCCTCTCCCTCTATGTTCCCCCATATCATCCCCCCCCCCCTTCGTCCCTTCGTCACCGTCCGAGCGATGGCTGCTCGCACAAGGCGGCCGCTCGAGCTGGCACGGAACAGTGGTGGCAGAAGTGCACGACAAGAACTCACATTGGTTGATGACAGACACGCGGACGGTCAAGTACGGCAATGAACCGTTTCTAGAGTTTGCAGGTTATGGGACACCTTTGCTAGCGGCGCAGCTTGCTCAGTTCCCGCTCTCCTCGTTGGTAGTCCCGCTCGACTCGTCACCGCTCGCGTTGTCGGTCACGCCCTCACCAGACTCGACCGCTTTTCCTCCGGCCCACGTTTGGATCCTTGTCGGGTTTTCCAAGTGGGTTGCCTGCGAGACTTCGTCGGGTTGGCTCAACGAGACTAATGTCCTGGTAGCTACAGCTGTTCTGCGGCTCCTGACCAGCGAGGAAGTCGGCGGCGCTGAGCCTCCGCCTCTCCCTCCCATCACGTCGCTCAACTCGACTGCCTCCAAGCTGCACAACCTGCGGTCGGCAACTCGTCTGCCGCGCCCGCGCTCGTCGTCATTGCCCTCAGCAGACTCGCTCTTCGAGGCCTCAATCATTCGTGCGTCCATGACCGACTTTGCCATGCGCTCGCCAGTCAAGCACTCGATCAAGAGCCACCTCATGCGCAGGCAACACACCTCGGTCCTCTCTGCTCGCAAGCTCGCCCCGAGTCCGTCGCTGCTCACCGACGAATCGGCCAGCTCGCTCGGCGGCGAATCGGCCGATTTACTCGACTACCAGAGTGCATACCGCGAGCCACCCAACCCCGCGTCACCGCTCGGCGTCTCCATCTCACTCAAGCGTCGCGGCTTTAACAGCCGCTTCTCGTCGCCAAAGCGATCCATGTCCGAGGCCGTCATGGCTGGATGCATCAGTCCCAAGCAGCAACGGTCGCGTACATCGTCGCTCCGCGAGTCGAGCCTTCTGCCGCACTCCCGGTCATTCATGACCTCGCCGTCGTCGAGCAAGCACGACCTTTCTTTCAAACGTTTCCGCCTCTCCAGCCTCCCGGATACCTCGGAAGAAGCAAGCTTGGATGGCGGTAGACCGTCGCAGCCATTGTCGACGTCGCGGTCAACGAGCTCCTCGATGGGCTCGCTTGACTCGGGAGTCTCAACAACCAAGGGCAAGAGTAGTGCTGGTTCGGGCACCAGCTCCAAGTGCGGAAGCGCCAGCGATGTCGACGCCGCCGGCACCGCCGACTCTGCGAGTCAGCTGGCTATCGATGTGATGGCGATGCCTGGCGAGTCCAGTGGACACTCGCCCAACTCGGTCACCTCGAGCGATTCGCCCCGCAACACTGAGTTTGTAGCCCTTGGCATCGACAAGTGGGTGCCGCCCGAACCCGACTCGCGCTCGTCGCAAGCCATACTTCCGCCGCTCGCGGCTACGTTTGCGCGCGGCCAGCCGCCCGAGATTCCACCGGAGGACGTGCTGCCAACCTTTTTCGCCATGCTCTTCGAGTCCCTCCCGCCCAATTCCTACCTGCTCGTCATCCAGCAGACTCCCGATGGCGAGCTCATTTCCCAGGCGTCACCCGAAGCTGCTCTCGTCCTCGAGTCGGACTCGCTCGTCGGGACCGACGTGTGGAAGTCTGTTCATCCAGACGATCTCGAGTTCAAAGACACGATGTACGCGGCGGCGGCGGCCGAGGGTGCTAGGCCCGGTTCGCGATTCACCTGCCACGCACGCTACCGTCGGTTCACCAACTCGGGTGCACTTGTCATGATCGACGCCACTATTTTCCTTGTCAAAACCGCGACGTCTGCGGCCGTTATGGGCGTGCTCGAAGTGGACAACACGTCTGCGCTGGTCTCGCTCGCCAACGCGCGGCGGCTGACCTCGCTTGTCGGCTCGCTCGATCTCGGCGTGCTCCTTGTCTCGCGCCCTCCGCCGCATGAGCTCGACCCGGCGAGCATACTCGAGGTCGCTATCCTCGACGCCACGGTCTGTCTCACCATCAACTCGCGAATGGCCGAGTTTCTCGACCTCCCGCTGAACATCGACCTTGCGCCCCTGGCTGGAACCGCGCTCTCGGAGCTCGGCGCCTCGCTCGACTTTCTCTCGACGCTTGCCCCGCTGCTGCTCGCCGGCGAGTCTGTTCACGGCCGCGAGGTTGCTGTCCGCACCTCTGCCGAGAACGGCGGCATTGTCGACGACGACTCGATGGACTGTGGCGAGTCGCGCCCGGTCCGCTACTTTCGCATGGACGTTGTCGCCATCATCGATGATGAGTACCTCATCACCTACCAGGACGTCACGCCGGAGAAACAGCTCCTGGTAGAGACGGTCCGCAACTTTAAGCTCGCCTCGGAGCGCGAGTCGGACCAGATCGAGCGGCAGGCGCTGCAGGAGTTCCTGCGGTGCACCTCCCACGACATCCGCACCCCGCTACAAGGCGTCACCTCTGCCGCCCTCCTCCTCCATTCAAACCTGCTCGAGTACGCCCCCGCCACCGATGCGTGGGACGGCGCCACTTCGTTCCGCGACAGCTCGCCGTCCGACTCGTCGCCGACAGCCGACTCGGCGCCCATCACGATGACCAGTTCCGACGTCCGGCCTAACTCGACCTCGCCGACCTCGCCCGAGCCGCGCCGCCGGCCGTCGTCGGTCGCCGGCACGTTGGTGCCGCCGGACTCTGTGTCGCCACCGACGTCACCGTCCAAGGGTCGTCCGACCACCTCGCACTCGCTCAACTCGCACTCGTCCGACGGCGAGCTGCGGCGCAACCACTCAATAAGCTCGGCGCGCTCGTTCGGCTCCAAGGGCCCGGCTGGTGGCGATTCTAATGACTCGTTCCGGCTCGACATCGCCGACTCGCTCGAGCTCGTCGACATCATCTCAGCGTCGGCGCAGATGGTTGAAATGATCATCTCCAACGTCCTCGACGTCGAGGCCATCAAGCACGGCGGCATCGACCTGGAACTCGCGCCGTGTGCGCTCCTTTCGCGCCTCGAGGCTCTCATCTCGGTCCTCCGCTACTCGACCTCACACAAGGCCAACGTAGTGCTCAACGTCACACTGCCCGAGTTCATCCCGCCCGTCGTTTGCGACGCGCCACGGCTGTTACGGGCGGTCATGAACCTCCTCACTAACGCCATCAAGTTTACCGAAGAAGGCACGGTCGAGCTGGAGGTCCGCTTCATGACAGCAAGCCCGGCCGACCAAGGCGAGATCTCGGGCACGCTCTCGGCCACCATTCATTTCGTTGTCCGCGACACTGGCTGTGGCATGTCGCCGGCTGAGCTGGCCCGCATCGGCACGCTCTACGCCCACAAGCCAATTGAGGAGGGCGGGGGCTCGGGCATCGGCCTCTACAACGTCGTCCACTCGCTTGCAGGCATGGGCTCGCAACTGCACATCACCTCGGAGCCGGACGTCGGCACGACAGCCTCGTTCTCCATCGTCTGCCCGCTCCAGCTCTCTGCACACACCGAGGGTGTGGAGCACCTCTCGCCGCGAAGCAAGAGCCCCGGGCGCAACTTTCCGCCCATCGCCATCCTCTCTCAGCCGTCTTCGCATGACCACGTCGCCAACCTCGCCATTCCCGCACCTGTAGCATCCATCATATCGTCGCCGACCAAGCCGGCCAAGCTGCGAGTGCGGACGACCAACAACCCGCGGGCGCGGCGCAAATCGATTTCGCAGCTGCTCTCGGGCGAATCAGAGCCGTCGCGCCCGCTTGCGACGTCCACACCGCTGCAGACGGTTCCCGAGGCCGTCTCGCCAAAGAAGACATCTCGGACCTCGAGCGAGCTGGCCGGCTCTGCGCCCGCCAGCAGCAGCGCCGACGCCGCGGCAGCCTCCCGCCCGTCGACAAGATCGGCCCGCCCGCGCAACCGCGATGGGCCGATGCACGTTCTGTTTGTGGAAGACAACGTCATCAACCGCAAGGTCGGCAAGCGGCTGCTGGAGAAGATGGGCCACACAGTGACAGTGGCGTGCGACGGTGGCGAGGCCCATGACATGCTGCTCACCACAGAGACTCCGACATATGACCTGGTATTTATGGACATTTCCATGCCGGTCATGCGCGGGACCGAAGTGACCGCCAAGTTCCGGGCGTGGGAGAAGGAGGCGCTCGCGGCTGACCCGTCGCGCCCGTACACCCCAATTTACGCGCTTACCGGCAATGTCACCGAGGAGGACCGCGCGGCATGCTACGAGGCCGGATGCGATGGCTTTCTTACCAAGCCATGCACGCCCGCCACTCTACAGCGCGCGTTTGACGAGGTCCGCTCCGCACTTCCCATCGAACTCCTGCGCCGGCCCGGCGTGCCGTCGACGCCAACCACCCCGACGTCGCCGATCTCGGTCTCAATCACTCCGCGCCATGATGTCTCGGGCGTGCCCGACCTCCGCATCGGTGGCGGCTCTCAGTCTTCGGTCTCAGTCTGTATCTCGGTTGAGCCAGGTGGCACAATCTCAGCGTCCCCCTCTCCCCGGACACTCTCTGTGGTCTCGTCTGACGCCGACTCGGACGAATCTGACTTTCAGTCTTCGTCTACCGACGGTAGCTACTCTGAAGAGTGCCACTAAACCACAAAGCCGGAGCCTAGCAGCCGGCGGAGATAGGCGTTGGCAAAGTCGACGGCCGAGCACGGGGCCTTGCCCTCAACCTGCAGCGAGCCGACGGCGACGCCCACGGCGTCAGCAGTGCCGACCAATAGCCTCTTACGCGGCTTGTCGAAGGCGATCGTGCCCGGTGCCAACTGAGCGGCGTCTCCAGCTGCTGGATCGCCGGCAGCGACTACATCAAGCTCGAGCAGTTTGACCCGCTTGCGGGCGCCGTCCGGCTTGCGGCGCGCCGGTAGCGTCACAAACGCTTGGGCGTCAAACGAGCCGGCAAAGGCGCGGTGGAGGCGGAGGACGTGCGCGGCCGGTGCGGTGGCCCACGGCACAATTGCGTCGTCCTTGCTCACCTTGGGTGCGTGGCTCGGCTCGGCACCCAGCCGATCTTGGTCGACAGCCGCGTCGAGTGTCGCGTTCCATGACCGCAGCGCCGAGCGAACGAGCTTGCCGCCAGTACCGGCCAGCGTCGACGAGAGGACCGGAAGCGGTGGTGGGAACGGAGTGTCCGGGAGGGTAGTGAGATCAAGGGGCGAACGGGCGAGCAGAGCGCCAACATCAAACGCAGTCGGATCGACGTCGATGAGACAGACAGCCGTCGTGGTATCGCCAGCGAGAATGGTGTGATGAAGAGGGGCCGGGCCGCGGTGGCGCGGCAAGTCTGACGGGTGGACATTGATGATGCCAAGCCGAAAGGCCGAGGCAATGTGCGGGCGAATGAGATAGCCAAACGAAGCCACAACGCCAACATCGTATCGCGGACCGATCTCCATAGGCTCGCCATCATCGTCGCCATCACCGTCCGAGCCGCCCGGAGGCGGGGCACCGGGCAGGCCCCAGTACTTGAGGGTAGTCCTCCGATTGGGGACATGGACTCGAAGACCAGCCGATCGAGCAACAGATTCAATGGTACACTTGGCGGAAGGATCCTTCAGCTTGGGCACCACCACCTCGATCGATGCCACACTCCCATCGCAGTCGCGGGCCTCCACCAGAGCATTGAGAACTGGAAGTGAGAAGTCATCAGTACCAAAGAACACCACAGACAGTCCCCGTTGAGGGTCCGGAGAGCTCGACGACGACAACAGCGCCCGGAAAGGTGTAAAGCTGGAGCTTAGTCCACTCGCTCGAAGGATTCGAAGCATGGGGTGGGTGGCTGTGGGGTGGCCAGGGGCGGGGCGGGGCGGAGGCCGTCGAGTCGGGTGGGATCCGCGCCCGCCGCCGTCGATCCGTCGGTCCGCGAGTCGGCAGACTGCCGCGTCGGGTTGAGGCTGTCGCGTCGGCTTCCCGGTCAGGACTCACGGCATGTTTGATTTGATGATGGGTGAATCATAAGCGTGGAAGAGAAGGTGATGGGCTTGTGTGGGGTATCATGATGAGGAGGCCTGCGGTGAGTCGGCAAGGTTGAAGACTCGGTCGGCGATATTAACGAGGGCGCGCGTCGGTGAGATGGTCTGATAGTCGTAGGTGGCCAGGCCATACCGTTTGAGATCGTAGGCGACAGCAACGTGATGGGCCTTCTTTTCCGCATCGAGGTCAGAGTGTCGCCATGTGTCGTGCAAGGTCTGCTGGTGCGGTGCGTGGAAAAAGGTGTCCATGAGCGAGAGGAGCGGATGGTGCGGATCGTCTGTCTTCACCTCGCCATAATGGGCGAGTGTCTCGAGGGTGACATCCTGGCCGATAAAGGCCGGGAAAATGACCACGTGCCCGGAATCGGCGGCTTCAAGCGCAGCTCTGGCTTCTGCAACGGCCCAACGTGAGACGAGCATGAACTTGGAGACAAGAACGACGACGACACGCGAGGCCCGGACCTGAGCTGCCAGATCGTCCGGGCACTCACAGCGCTCGCCGTCTAGCGAGTGCACGTCGAGAAAAACCCGCAGCTCGCGAGCAATCAGGTTGTCGTAGAGTTCGCGAGCTGCGCCCTTGTCGCCGCCGCCGTGGCAGATGAACACATCCCATCGCTTGATGGGCGGAAGTGCGTCGAGAGTGACCGCAAGAACCGTCAGGATGTCGCTAAACTCGGGGCGCGCTGCCGGATCTACATCCCAGCAGCGTGTGACAAGATCCACGATTGCCAATGGTGCATCAATAGCGTCAAGCGACGGGCGCTTGCCTTGCGTGGCGGCGGCCACGGCAACAGCCAACTCGTTGGCGCCTACCGGCGTCTCGGGGTACGGGAGCTGCCTGGCCAGAATCTCCCACAGCACAATGCCAAATGAGTAGACATCAACCTTGTGCGAGTAGCCCTCCGCAGTGGCACTCAGGATGACCTCGGGCGCCATCCATCGGGGAGAGCCGGTCGTTGTTGCCATGACCGAAGCCGACGACAACGACCGCGAAAAGCCAAAGTCCGAGACTTTGGCTAGGAGGCGCTCGCCAGTGCCGGACACGAGCACATTCGGCGATTTGAGGTCGCGGTGGACAATCGGCGGGCAGATACCGTGCAGGTACGCCATGCCCCGGGCGACATCGGCCGCCAGTGAGATCTTGGTTGACATCGAGAGCGAGACCTGATCGTCGGCGAGAAGCTCGGTCAGCGTGCCACGCTCCATGTACTCTGTCACGATCAGCGGCCGGGTCAGGTCAAGACAGGTGGCGATAAAAAGCAGGATGTTGGGATGACGCAACTTCCCTAACACCGTCACCTCGGCTTTGAACACGTCAGCAATGTCGTCATCGGTGATAAAGCCGGGCAGCGCCTTAACGGCTACTTGGGTGCCGTGGAAGATGCCTGGATGGACGCGGCCAAACAGCGACGCGCCAAGCAGTGTCGTCTCATCTATGGAGATGTCACCATTCGAGATTATCGCAGAGTCAGGCAGCGATAAGTCTATGCTCTCATGGCCGAGCCGCGGCGGAGGCAAAACATCCACTGTGAGCAGGTCTGGTCCAAACAGAGCAGCAACAGGAGAGCGAGGGAGATCAACGCGTTGTAAGTGCGTAGCCAAGACGTCGATGACAGCGATACCGAAAAAGCTGTAATCGCGACCATCGATGATGTCGTCGAGCTGAGCGCCGCATTTGACAAGCTCGGTTATGCGAGTCGGTGTGAGCGGCTCAGCATTGGAGGAAGCGAGTGCGGCGTGAATGCATGTCACGAGAACCGCCGTGGCGCGGTTGATCGAGTCGTTCCGGGAGGGATCGACTGCCACGCGACCTTGGGCCGGGAAATCAATGGAGTTGACCAGCGGAGTGGCAAGCGCGGCAGAGTCGGCGCGCCAGGCAAGTGCAGGCGCACGGCGTCCATCTTCATCCGGAGCAAGCAAGTCGATGCCGCGATCGACGACGTACGAGACGGTTTCCCGAGAGAGTGCCGTTCCGCCCCGCGCCAGCGACTCGCACACCATCCAAGTGGCAATGGCAATGTGGCCGGCAGCGACAGCGTCGAATATCGGGGAAAACCCGTTGCTTCGCGGCTTGTGCAAGTCTGCCCCGCGCCCAACAAGCTCGCGCACGACCTTCATGTGGCCGACCTCGGCTGCCAGATGCAGCGGTGATACTGACCATCCGTTAGCACTGTCTACATGTACGCCACTGTCCAACAGACGACGGACCAAACGAGGCGCCCTTTGGCAGCAGCGAAATGCAGCGGGCCCTGCCCGTCGACGGCGATTGCAGTCGCGTCGGCCCCGAGATCCAACAGCATGTCAGCAACCTTGTGCTTGTCTTGGCGTGCGGCCAGAATGAGTGGCGAGACGCCGCGGTTGTTGACGGCGTTAATGTCTGCCGAACCGCGGTCGACAAGCAAGCGGACAACGTCGATCTTGTTGCTGCGAAGAGCGGCCAGCAACGGAACGTCCCCCTTTGCATCGGCCTTGTTGACATCCGCACGCCCTTCACAGACCAGCCAGTTGATGAAATCAAACGACTTGTGCTCGCGGATGGCAAGGAGCAGTGGTGTGACGCCTGCCACGTCAGTGATGTTCGGATCGGCGTGGCTTTCCGATACAAGCCAACGGACCAAGGCATCATCACCACGGAGCTTCTTGATGGCCAAGTGCAGTGCTGTCCCGCCGCCCCGATGGGCACTGGTACTGGTACAAACATTCACGCTTGCTCCGTTGGCGACAAGCCACTGCGCGACGTTGACCCTGTCTTTCGTCACGGCTGAGAGGAGTGGCGTGTGGCCGTCTGGCCCACGGATGTCTACGTCGACGCCCTTCTCGGTGATGAACCACTGCACAACGTTCAGATGGCCGGAAGCCGCCGCACAGAGGATGGGCGCAGGCGATGACAAGTCGGCACTGCCCTTGTTGACCAGCCAGGTAACCATGACAAGATCACCTCGTCCGGCAGCGATGGCAAGAGCCATCTCACGACGCCGCCCCTTGACAGCGTTAACGTCGAGACCAAACTCTTGTACCAGACACTGCACAACGGCAACGCAGCCAGCTCTGACTGCAGCAAACAGTGGATCTGTATTGCCTGTGTCGGCGAGACCGACAACGCCCGCAAGGAGCCTGACGGTGTCGACATAGCCACGTGACGCCGCGCGCACCATGTGTGCGATGCCCTTGGACTCATGCGAGAGGTCGATTCCTGACGTCTCGACCAAGTAGCGGACAATGTCGGTGTGCCCATGATTGACAGCTGAAGACAGTGCGCACTTGTCACCGCGTGGAACGTCGCCTACACTGGCGTCGGCTGACTCGACGAGCCATTCGACGATGTCGAGGTGGCCGGCGGCAGAGGCGGCAACCACCGCGGTCGTCCCATCGAAACACGCCTTGTCGACTTGCGCACCCATCGAGTCGACAAGCCACTTGACGACGTCTAGATGACCAGCACTGGCGGCGTGCACGAGCGCAGTCGTGCCATTGCCAGCTGCATCGTTCACACCTGCCCCTGCACTGTCGATCAACCAGGCCACCACATGATCATGACCCGAACCCGCGGCGGCAAGTAAGGCCGCCGTCCTATCCTTGCCAAACTCTGTCGGTGTGGGCCGAGTATCGCGAGTGGCGTAGCTTTCCTCCATCATCTGCACCATCTTGAGTACCGAGTTGGAGTCGTCATCGCCGGCCGCAGCTCCCGCTGCCGCCTCTGCACCCAAATCGTGGAGAACTTGCAGCGGCGCGCCTGCCACGACATACGACTGGACACTGGGCAAGTCGCCACCCTTTGCTGCCGCAACAAGCGCACCCGAGGAGTAGCCGTCCATCGAGAGTTGTAGACAGGTGCACGTGCGTGTGTATATGTATGTGTGTGTGTGTGTATGGAAGGCAACCGTCGGTGCCGTTGTACCACCAGAAACGTCACACTGCAGCAGCGTCGGTCAATTCCTTGCATGTGTGTGGATGGCACACTTTCACGGGATTGACCCACCCATGGACCGAGTGGCCGTTCCATCGGCCGAGTGGCCGACCGAGTGTTCGACCGAGTGGCCGACCGATTGTTCGACCGAGTGGCCGACCAAGTTGGCCGACCGAGTGGCCGACCGAGTGGCCGACCCATTGTTCGACCCATTGGCCGAGTGTTCGACCGAGTGGCCGACCAAGTTGGCCGACCGAGTGGCCGACCGAGTGGCCGACCGAGTGGCCGACCGAGTGGCCGACCGATTGTTCGACCCATCGGCCGAGTGGCCGACCGAGTGGCCGACCAAGTTGGCCGACCAAGTTGGCCGACCAACCAACCAACCGACCGACCGTTGCCCTCTGCCGATCAACAGCACCAACTCACCAAATACCTCCAGCCACCCACCCACCCAGCCACCGCCACAGCCCCCAGAGCACAAGCCTCACTCCTCTCACCAGCCATATTCCCCTTCGAACAGTCATGGGCAAGGGGAAGAAGAAGCGGAAGAAGAAGAGCAAGAGCACCACCGGTGGTGGTGGTGGTGGTGGTGCCGTTGTACCACCAGAAACGTCACACTGCAGCAGCGTCGGTCAATTCCTTGCACTGGTGGTGGTGATGGGGGAAAGAGCAAGGGCAAGGGGAAGAAGAGCAAGCGGAAGAGCAAGGATAAGAGCAAGGGCAGGAGTGCTGGTGATGGCGATGGTGGCTCGACGAGTCGACCAAGTACTCCCATGGCTGCAGATGCGGGTGGTGGTCGACGAGCATCGGTGGTGGCGGCTGCTGTGACTCGTGGTCATGGACATGGTGCTGTTAGGAGGGATGGCTCGACTACATCCATCAAGGCCAAAGACAAGGTCAACGAGCCGAGGAAAGAGGTGGCAAAGACCTTGTCGTTCTCCCTAGAAAGAGGTGATGGAGAGACAATGGCGCCCGACCATCTCGATCAAGGTCTCTCGCCTCGGAACGCGCCGTTCTCGCCAGAATCCGATGCCTTTGCTGCTGGTAGCCCGTCGTCGGGCGTGAAGCGGACCAAAAACGGCTCCGCGCCTGATACGCACGGTGTGCTGGAGCGCAGCCGCGCGAGGGGCTTTTCCAACGACAACCTCCGTGCGCCGGTCGAGATCGACTATGACGCATCGCGCAAGGCTGCGCGCTTTCTCCCCGACGGCTCGGGCTTTGTCTACTACCCGTCCGGTAACATGGCCATGAGCGTCACGCTGGGGCGGAGCGGAAAGCGGACAACATTTGTGTATGCCGACATGCATCCGTCTGGTGGCCACGCGCTGGCCACCTTTGGCGAGCGCGGGCAGGGCTCGGTCATGTGGCGGGTGACCCCGACGGGCACAACGTTGTCCGCGCCATCCTCACTCCGGGTACCGTCACTCTCTACGGCCGCGACGGCTCGCTGATCAACGGGCTGGAATGGGGCGAGGTCGACGACCCGCTCGAGATGCAGCTCAATGCGCACGTCTCGCTAGCTCTCGTCTCGTCGCAGTTTTACGTGCTTACCTTTCGCGCTGAGGCCGTCTCACTCGACTTTAACGCCGGAACCGGCCGCCCAACCCTCGCCGGCTCGTATCTCGACCGTGCCACCGGACGCTCGCCGTCGGGCAAGCTCGAGTTCAACATTCCAGCCACTCCGCTCGACAAGCTGGCCGCACCCAAGCGCCGCGTCGCCCGCACCGCCAGTCCACTTCCTGCCATTGCCTCGACCCCGTCGCGCGCCCGCACACGCTCGCCACTGAGGCAGAGTAGAGCCCGCGGCGCAGAGTCGCCCATCGCCAAGCTCGCCGCCGCATTTGACTCGATGCTCCCGTCGCCGTCACTCTCACCGCTCCGCACCTCAGCGGCCAGCTCGCGCATCTCGCGCCGGTCCTCGCCACCAGGCCGCACTCCATCGCGCCCGACGCCGTCCTCGCCAGCCCGGCTCCGCTCCTCACCAGCTGCCCTCCTCGCCCAGCAGCCGATCCGCAAACGGGCCGTCGCCCTCCGCGAGCGCAACTTTGACGCCTACATACGCAAGGTCTCGGCGTCAACTCTTGTCGTCGTTGTCGTCGCTGCCCGGTCCGGCCCGAGCGCGAACCTGGCCGGCAACATTGTCGCAGACGTCGAAGCCTACTACCTCGACGCCGTCCGCGCCGCTGGTGGTGCACGCAATCTGGCTTGGAGCTTGGCGACAGCAGACCTTGCCGAGCCGCGCCTCCGTGCGATGCTGGAGCATCGGTACGCGGTTCGCATCTCGCCAACCTATCTCATGTTCTACGCCGGCCGCCTCGTCTACGCCTCCACAGAGCTCAATGGCTCTCCCAGCTACTCACTTCAGAGCTTTGTCCAGCAAGTCGAGGACGCGCTCTCCTCGGGCCAGGCCGGCCACTTTCTCTCGTCCGGCTTTAAGATCGCTCCGACCGAGAAGGAGCGCCAGACCGAAGAGCTTGAGCACTCCCTCAAAGCGCTGCTTGCCACCACCCGGTCACGCATCAAGTCGCTCACGGCCTCGGCCCTCAGCTCTCCCGCCAAGTCCCCTGTCCGCGCCCGCTCGCGCTCGCGCAAAGCGCCGCGAACACCGGCTCGCTCACGCACCCCGACTGCGACAACAAAGTGGTGAGCCAAGGTGGCGCTGCCTATGTCCCAATTGAAGCATTTATCTCAGACTGCCGGATTCGCGTCGATACGACGCCGACGTTTGCCGCGTGCTCGACGATGCTCGCCGCCCGCCGAGTGACGCCAGCCGCGAGTGCAGCGTCTGGCTCGCTGCCATACCGCTCTGTGACACTGCCAAGCTACCGCTCGCCGTGCTCTTGTCGCCGCTCCGGTTCCCAGCCCGGGTCACTAGCGCAGATCGGACCGAGATGCTCCGTTCGTAGGAGCTAGACGTGGGGCTGTCTACGTAAGAGCCGCTGTCGCTGATGCTGGAGGTACCACAGCTGCCAGAGCCGCCAGCACTGACAGAGCCGCCTCTCTCCACTGCCGGCGTCGCATACATCTCGATGTCACCACTTGGGTCACCGCTGGGCGTCGCAACAGGCTTCGACGCCTGGGCTGCCAGCTCGTCAAGGGCGTTCCGCACGCCAGGGCTCAGATCCGGGAGGTGCTTCTTGGCGATGTCAATGAAGACTTGGTCCCGGATCGTGGTGTTTTGTGCCTCCGCCCCGGAAACGCGACTGATCCTCGACGAGAAGTACATCAGCTCGCGGAAGAGGCCCAGGAGAAGAGTGATGACTGCAAAGGCAATGACCAGCACGGCCAGGACTGCAAAGACCACATACGTTGCCGTGTTGGGGAACTCGTTCATCCAGAACAGCAGTCCGCCGACGAGCAATGCAACAATGCTCAAGTCAAGCTTGATCTCAATAACATTGAGCGGATGGTACAGGTACGGCGAGTGCTTAGTGAGCACCAGCATTGAGGTCACAAACACCGCCAACAGGCCCGAGAACAGGATGATCTGCAAGTTGGATGCAAAAACCGAGAATATCACAATCAGCAGCCGCTTGAACATGAGCGGCACGCCAGCGTAGTAGTAGTGCTTTCGGAAGACCGAGTACAGTGACCCGTAGCGCAGGATCACAAGCGGCGCGTCGAGCTCGCGCCGCCACCGGTGCAAGATAATGGTAAAGAGCGCAGGCAGCGCAATGACATACACCACTAGCCCGCACAACGCAATCGGGAGCACTCCGAGCCAGGTAGGTGCGAAACACTCCTCGCTCGGCTCTGCATCAAGGTACCACTTGCCATCCGGATAGAGGGTGCAGTCGAAAAAGACAAGTGTCGACCGCGAGAGCGGGATGTATACCAGCGGGCCAAAGGTAAAGACAGCCCACAACAGGATGTCCTTGATCTGTATGCGACTGCGATCCACGCCGCGCATGCAGCAGCACCCGAGGCCTGGCACATACTTGACCGCCACGACAAAGATGACAAAGAACGCGCCAAACGCAAACGGTAGGAGCATGTTGATCAAGTAGCGGATCACAAACGATGGCAGCGAGCAGTCGACCGCAAAGAACGTGAGGTCTACGTTAGCCACGTTGGCGGCCTCCAGAATCTGCTTCACCGGCGGCTCCGGCCAGTTAAACGGCGCACGGGCGAGAATGCCGAGCACCTGCAAAAAAATGACTGTGAGCGAGAGCGTGTGCGGGACTCGTGCCCCGCTACTTGCAGCCATGTCTTGCTGCCGCTTCTGGAACAGGCTCACGGCCAGCATCGAGAGCACGACCGCAACAATAGCCGCGAGAACCACAACACCGATGAGAAGTGCGAGCAGCGACGACGCCGCGTTGGGGCATGTTCGGCACGTCCCATCCTGTTGCCGATACGCATTCTCGCCGCAATCCTTGCAGAGAAGCGAACCAGGTCTGTACTCGGGCGCGCACACCGAATGTCCGACGCACGCATTGGGCACCGTGCACTCAGCGTAGCTGCCTGTGGCGATGCGGAAGAATCCCGGCCTAGCGTACGGCGCTGCAGCCGAGCCAGATCCACCCGGACACTGCGCGCCATTGGGGCACTCTTCGCACGCCACGTCTGCTGCGTTGTCTACGTTCCAAAATCCTGTTGCGCACACACAAGGCGGTGTAGTGCCTGCCGTGACGTTCGGCCCCGCGAGCCGCACCGTGTTGGCCGGGCACGACACGCACTCGCCATCGATCGGAAACCCGGTTCCAGTACAAGTTGGCACAATGCGGCATGGCGCAAGCGAGACTTCGGTCGACTCGGTCCCGGTGGGACAAAGAACGCACGAGAGCGGCAGCTCCTCATCCTCAGTTGTTGCGCCGTAACCAATCGGGCAGGCAGTAACCACGACGGGCACCGAAAGTGACGCGCCCGACGAAAGCTGTGCCATGACTGTCACCGGCTTCCCGACCTCGGACCAGTAGCCGCCTTGGATCTCAAGCGCAACGCGTCGCAACGAGTAGCCTCCCACCTCAGCGTCCCAACTCGCTTGTGTGGCCGTGAGGCTGGCTGGCAGTCCGACGACCAGCTCGACGTATGCGGCCGCGTCCGCCACAGGCTGGCCAAACGCGTCGAGCGTCGAAAACATGCCGGCTGCAAGGCCGAGCGGCACCCCAAGGCGCCTCGAGCCGAGCGCCAGCACGATCCCATGACAGCATCGTTGCTGGTGACGCAAATATCGGGCCGTAGCTTGGCGACGCCGTCGCAAGTGTTCCTCCGCCCGGCGATGGGCCCATGTTCACCGCGGCTGTCGCCGTCAGCGGGAGGCATTGGAACCAGATGCCGCCGGCACCCGAGTAAGAGACGGTAGCCGACGTCATGTCGGCACCCATCATGTCAACGATCGCCCCGCATGACAGAGCTACGCCGCCATAGCGCGCCGAGCTTGAACCGATGACTGACATCGAGAAGTGGGCCTGGGACGACGTTGTTGTCAGCGGCGATGTAGTGCTGAGCGGCGGTACATCCGGCAACGTGGCCCCGCCAAACGTGACAGCGAGCGCGCCGCTCTTGACGGCAGCGACGGTTCCCCCATCAGAGCCGACGAGTCGTTGAAGACGCACATGTGGAATGTGATCGTTAGTGCAACGCCGTCAAACTCGGTCAGCACGGCGCCGCCGTAGCCCGCAGGCGCCGAGTTGCCGACGAATGTCGAGTCAGAAAACGAGGCCGACGTGGTGGTCCCGCGTAAAGCCACCGCGCCACCGCCCGACGCGAGCCCGGTTGCCACGTTGCTATCAAACACGCATCGAGTGCATGAGAGTCCTGCCTGCGAGGCACCGATAGCGCCACCGCCAGACGTACCCGGGCCCGCGGCGCTTGTCACGGCGTTTTGTGCAAAAGTAGTGTCCGTAAACGTGGCCCAAGCCGCGGATCCCACAACGGCAACGGCGCCGCCGAGCTGCGCCGCCTCGCACTCTTCAAACGTTGTGTTCGACACGATTAATCCGCCCAGAGCATGCACTGCGCCACCTTGAAGTGCTGAGGTTGACTTGCTCACGGACGTGCTGTCACGTGCGGCAAAGCCAGTCATCCGCGAGTGACTCAGGTACAGACTGGCGCCGTTGCCAACAACCAACGCAGCACCAGCATCACTTGCCTCTAAGACCGGTGCATGTCTCGCGCCCGAGCTCATGATCACCGAGTCGATCGTCACAATTGCAGAATTGACTAACTTCCCAAGCACGCCGCCACTAGTGCACTCGATCCGCCCGTCGCGAAGAGTAATCGCTCGTGCGAACAGAGGGTAGCCAGGTCCTTGCCGGCCACGGGCACACCGCGAGCCGCCAGGGGGGACCGGTGCCAGATGGAGTACGCTTCCAGATGAAAGGCGCGCCATGCGGGCAGTGGTACACGCCCACGAGCCGGCTACTCCACCACACTCGGGCGGGAGGCGCGAGGTCGCGAGGTCGCGGAACGACAGTGAGCTCTGGCCACGCACCATCACCAACGACGCGTTGCCGACCCGGACAAGGTCCGGAAGACCATCGGCATCAAAGTCGTCTAGGAGAGCAGATGGGCCAGCTCCTGCCACAGCAGGCACTGGGTAGCGGAGGTAGGTCGGCCACGCCGTGAGCCACGCAGTGGAGTTCGCGGACGCGAGCAGGACGTGGCCGCTGCCAGATGCTGTGCTAACAACGGTGAGGTCAACAACGTCTCCCCAGCCCGCGAAGAGAGTGGACGTTGGCCCGGTGCCACCATCATAGACAGCCACAATATCGCCAGATGTGACTGCAATCACAATGTCGTCGATAGCGTTGCTGTCCAGTGCGCCACACGCAATGGCAGCTGCATCGCTCGGCAATGGGATGGCAGGCGACGCGAGGTACACCGCGTCTGCCGAAGCCGGTGCAGGGTCCAGTGTCGCCACACGGAGCGTGTTGGCCGTGCTGTCGATCCACACGAGGTCAACTGAGACACCGACTCCGCGCAAGTCGCCGACGACAAGCAAGCGAACGCCGACCGTGCTCAGAGAGAGCACAAGTGGGGGAAGGAGTGGGCCTGCCGGCGCGTCACCAGCCGACGGAACAAGTACAAGCCCTGATGACCCCCCGACAATGACGTCAACGTCGCCGTCGCCATTGGCGTCAACTAGCACCATTGCCACGAGACTACCGGCGAGACCGCTGACGTCGACCGTGTGCGGTGCAGGGAGCGGGGAGCCGCCAAGTACGTCGACGTGGGGCGAGACGGCAATAGTGCCGTCGACTGATGCGGTGATCACGTCGAGAAAGCCGTCTGCATTGACGTCGGCGATTCCTGCGGCTGCGAGTGCAGCGGCCGACGGCGGTGACGTGCGGACAAGTGCCGGGAGGAACGCGCCAAAACCGTTGGCCGCGACAAGGATCGTTGAGGCGTCGGCGTGGCAAACTAGCAAGACGTCGAGGTGTGAGTCGTGGGTGAGGTCCGCCACCAGAGTCTCTGGTAGCGTGCCCGAAGCGCACCAGCTCGAGGCGGTCGAAGCGATTACTGGCGCAGCCACGTGCTGCGGGACAGGACCGGTCCGCCACATCGCCATCTCGCCGATGGCAGGCAACCCACCGGTGTTTGCGGCGCCGAACAGGAGCTGTGGCACGCCATCGTCCTGAAAGACGCCAGAGACCAGGCACTTGGTTTGGGCAGCAAACATGGTGCCGTAGACGTCGCCGGGAGCAAAAGCGAGGGGCGTGACTTGGAGGGCAAGACGGAGTGCCGAGCCTAAGACGCGAGTTCCAAACGCGACGTCCAAAAGACCGTTGCCGTCCACGTCGAGAATGGCGATGTTCTCAACGGCGTCAGTGCTACCCTGGTCGATCGAGGTGAAATAGCTGACCGTCGAGTCGCCGTTGACCGTCCAAATGTCCCATATTTGCTGAAAGATGGTAAAAATGTCAGTAGCGCCATCACCGTCGAGATCTCCAAGCCAGAATCGGACAGCACCAGGAACAATCACAAGGGGAGAACCGGTATCAAAGTTGACGCCAGGGCCGGCCAACCGCAGCACTGCAGAAAGCCGCCACCAGTTACTGCTCGAGTGGATGTAGAGCAGGTCTAGGAGGCCGTCATTGTTGAGATCGAGCATGACCTGTCGGTCGGTGGCGTAGTTGGCGCTGGACGAACCAAAGTAGAGGCTCTCCGTCGAAGAAACCGTGACAATGCTGGTAGGAGTAGGCGAGCCCGAGGCAAACGAGACCCAGCCAATGGTCTGCAGGTCGGAGCTGATGTAGATAGCGTCAGCAACGGCATCAGCGTCAAGATCTGGCACAGTGGCAATGATCGAGACCGAGGTGCCCGTGGCCGAGCCAGTGCCGAGAAAGTACGGCGCGAGCGCAAAGGACATGTTCCCCGGTGAGCTTGTGCCGATGTAAACGTTGGCGTGGCCGTCGCCATCATTAGCGACGAGAAGATCGAGCACGCCGTCACCGGTCAGGTCGGCGAGCGCAAGCGAGGTGATGCGGTCGGCGGACGAGACAGCTACGGGAGGCGAGAACGCCATGTTCCCGTCGCCGAGCACATACGACACCGAAGTAGCCGCGGTCATGCCCCACAACGCATACATGACGTCGATTCGGCCGTCACCGTCAAGATCCCTAAGCGAGCACCCGTGGATGTTTCCAGCTCCTGTGGTCGGCACCACCGAGGGTGCGAGGACCGGTGGGAGGTGGCTCTGCGCAGGAGCCGGGGCGGCGGTGACAAACGGGCTCACCGGGGCCTGGACTGGCGGCACCGAGCCAGCGCCCATGGAAGGACCCAGGCCGGCAGTGGGCGTGAGCGTTGAGCCGGAGATGTCACCGGGCTCAAACGCGTAGTAGGTGACGAGATTGGGCGTCGGCGCAGGCGTGGGCCCGGCGGCGGCGGCGGCGATGGCGGTGGCATTCATGGCGACCGACCAAACGCGGTACTCGTCCATGACAGCAGATGCGGCCTGGTTCTGGTTATTGGTCACACACGTCGAGAGGTCCTGATCGTTACCAAAGACAAACTTGAGCGAGTCTGCCGAGAACGATGGCACATCCCCTGGGCCGGCCACAGCCACAGTATCGATCCACATCTCCGCTTTCGGCAATGGTGTAGCGCGGAAGACTATGGCCACATGGTGCCAGGAGCCGTCGGCAGGACATGCGTATGGAGTAAACGACAACCCGCCCATGGCGAAAATGCACCGATTGAAGCCTGTGATCCCCCACAACAACATGTTGTTGTTGTTGGAGCGACAGTACGAGACGAGATGCTGCGCCGCGCCCTTGTCGTACGCTTTGTACCAGAACTCGATGGTAAAGTTACCCGCAGGAAGCGAAATGCCAGACGCAGTAAAGGTGTTGTAGTACGCCGGAAAGGCTGTCATGTCAAGCGCGGCGTCCGCGCGTTGAGCGAGGAGCGCGACCAGTGTGATGACGATGATGAGGGCTGCGGAAAGGTGGAGGAGGCGACAGAACCGAACTTGGCCCACCATGGTCCGCGAGCGTGGAGTGAGAGAGGCAGACATGACACGCCAAGAATAGAGTACGCCCAAGGTCAATGGGTTACGGGTGGTGGGCGCGGGGGGGGGGGGGGGGGGGGGGCGTGGTGTGTGTGTGGAACTGCGCAGAGGTGGCGGCAGAGGTGGTGATGGTGGCACCTTCGAACCCACACGGAAGCAGCTATTCCGGGGAAAAAAAATCGAACGTGTGTGGGGTGTGGGGTGTAGCAAAGATGGGGGACAGGAGAGAAAGAGAGGGGGGAGATATATAGATAGATAGAGAGAGAGAGAGGAACGGCGTACGAGAGAAAGGGAGGTGGTCTATGTTGGCGTGAGGATCAGGAACGGGATTGTGAATGGGTGATGTAGGGTGATGGTGGGTGACATCGAGAGTCTGGCATCATTGATGGTTAGCTGCGATTTCTGTCGTGCTCCGCCCGATTTGGTAAAGTGACAAAGCGCGCGCGCAAAGTGACAGCGGCTGGCTACCGGCAGCCGCGGCAGCGCCAGTTGCTCACTCACGGCGACGGCGACTCGACTCACCACATTGCTTGAGTGCTCATGGCTGATACACTTCCTCATCCTCCGCCGTATATACTCTCTGCGCTCTGTCTTCCTCGACCAGAGGCGGGCTCGGCTGGTGGGCTCGCTGCTTGGTGGTTGGGATGGTCGTGGCTGGAGGTGGCGACGGTGACGGGGACGGAGACTACTGACGCGACCGAGACCAAGGCTGCAGTTGACGCAGGATCAGCTGTTTCCATCGAGGCTGGGGGTAGAGATGAGGGGGATGGGGCGCTAGCGGGTGGGGATGGGGCTGGTGAGGGGTTGATGGCTGTTGGTGCGGCAGGCGCGCCGCCGGTGGTGGTCGAGCAGAAGACGTGTGGGCGGGTGGAGAGCTGGATGGGATCTGGCGACGAGTTTCGGGTGCTTGTGGATGGGCTAGTCGGACAGGGCCGGATGGTGGTGGCAGTGGTGTCGAGTTCCGAGCGTGCGCTGGAGATCGCGGCGTGGCTGGCGGATGCGAGCTTCCGGGCGGCGCTGCCGCCGGTCCGGCTGGTGCGGATGGTGCTGCTGACTGCGAGCGGGCCGGTGCGGGATCCGGCAAGCGTGGCTGCCGGCTCGCCGGGTGTCGGCGTGTTCTCACCGTCGGCATATGGGCTTAGTGTGGGCTCGCCGGTGGCGCCTGCCGTTGTTGCAGCGTGCCGCGCATCGGGCGCGGCGCTACGGGTCAACGGCGATCTACCGCTGGATGTGTTTGCCGAGCCGGTCTCGCGCGGGCGCGAGTGGAACCTGCGGCAGAGTGCAGTGCGCTCGCTGCACGGCGGGCGGCACTGCCGTCGTTTGGGTCGCCGTCGCGGTTCCGATCGCCGCAGCGTGGGGCAACGCCACCACCACTTGCCACGCCCGCGCCGTCGCCGTTTGTCAACTCGCCGACAACACCGCGGTATCCGCTCTGGGCACCATCGCCTATGCGGCACTATGTCCCTGTCGCGCCATCGCCACCGCTGGTCCCGCTTCCCTCATCGCCTGCTCCGTAGTCAAATATCCGCGCTCACACCACCACCACCCACCCACCCCCAACTCCCCCAACCCCGCCACGTTCATATCTTCATCAAACGACTCCACGCCTACCATCGAACACCTCTAATCGCTCCCGATCAGCGACATCCCCACCCCCCGCGCCCGCGCGCCTGCAACTATTTCCGCTCCAACCGCCGCCGCCCGCCACGTTCCTAACACGCAGCCACCACCACCACCACCACCACCACCACCACCACCGCCACCACCCCACTCCCACAATGACCACCCCACCTACACGCAGCAGTGCGGGCGAGAGTGGACGGGGTATTGTGAGAGATTCTCTTGGCTTTGAACACTCGAGCGAGTCGGCTGCCTACGCAGAGTATGCGGCGGCTGTGGCCAAGAACGAGGCTGAGAGGGAGGCAACATGGGCGCGTCTTCCAAGCCATGTCAGCACTCCATCTCTAGCCTATCTCATGCCCTCAGCCCCGCTTCATCCTTATCTGACTCCCCGCATGGCAACTGGCCTGCCACACTCGTCACGATCGGCAATGTGGGCTCATCTGCTGAGAGCCCACTCGCTGAGAGCCCAGGCGAGGCCAGGCTACTATGCTGCCCTCATCGCGCCATTGGCTGGAGGAAGGGTGCCCTCGCTTGGACAGGATTATTCTTCACTGAGGAACCAGTCATCGGTGGCCAGCTCTTCCGCTCATCCGATGAGTGGGCAAGCGGACGAGTTGAACTCGTCTGTGGCCTCGTCGCATCGCTCAGAGTCGCACACCTCGCTCCTGGCGCTCGAGGCCGAGGCCGCAGAGTCGGATCGTGGCCGCTTTCGTCAGTCTGGAGACATGCTGCCGCCGGTGCCACGGACGGTGGCTGATGTGCCCGAGGCGGTGGTTGCCCAGATCGGAAAGGACTTGCCACGCACCTTTCCAAACCATGCGCAGTTTCGCGACGGCGGCCAGCTGAGGCACTCGCTCTCCAATGTCCTCCTCGCCTACGCCGCCCACCATCCGGACCACGCATACTGCCAGGGCATGAACTTTGTCGTCGGTCTCCTCCTTCTTGTCACCCCGGACGACGAGGAGCTAGTCTTCTGGGAGGCTGTTGCCATCTTTGAGGGCATTCTCGTCAACTACTTTGCGCCAACCCTCCTTGGCGCGCTAGTTGACATCCGAGTCCTTCGCGCTATGCTTGCTCGCGAGGCGCCCGAGCTCGCCCGCTGCCTGCCCAAGGAGGAGGTCCACATTGTGGCCTCCTCGTGGTTCCTCTCGCTCTTCATCAATACCTTTACCCCGCAATCTGTCCTCCTCATTCTTGACTCGCTCTTTTTCTGCGCCTCGTCGCTCTTCCTCGTTGCCACTGCTGTCGCCACCCTCCAGCTCAACGCTGATGTTGTGCTTGCTGAGGGCACGGCGCTCGGCCTCCGCCCGCCGGCCTCGAACAGACTCATCTACGCGGATCCGCTGCCCATCCTCGCCTGCGCCCACACTATTCTCACTCACATTCCGCTCGCCACACTCGACGAGCTCCGCGCCACGTCGCTGGCAGACATCCAGCGCTCCAACGAGCACGCCGCGCAGCTCGACACCCTCGCCGCACTCTCCAAGCACGCCAATTCGGTCCTCGGCCTCGCCCGCGCGCTCTCTGTCCTTCCGCCCGACTTTGACGTCGCCCTGCCTTCGCGCACCACTCTCGATGCTCTTCTGGTCCGGGTCCAGACCCGGTTTGGATCAACCGCGCTCCTCGCGCCCATCAAGCGCATCGACTCCATGCTCTATGGCCCGCTTGCCGTCGCGCCGGGCCTCGACGACCTCTTCCACGGCCTCGCCGAGGCCGCTGAGCTCTCGCCCGAGTCCGAGGCCGACGCCCGCAGCTCTGCCGTCGCAGATCTCTCCGCCCTCGTCGACGCCGTTATGGTCACGCTTGCCGAGCTTGCGGCCCATGCTGTTGGCGAGCTTGTCCTCGATGTCCTGCGCCCACCACTCCTTGCCTCGGCTCTCGCCTACTACGCCGCTATCCTCCACATCAAGTTTGTCTTTCGCCAAGCGCCGACCGGTCTGCCGTTCTCGCCCGACGCGGTCGCGGACCAGGTAGCCGATTCTGGCCTCGCCTCGTCCGACGGGCGCCAGGTCTTTCTCTGTGATGACACACCGGTCATCTACTCGCGCCTTGTCTCCGCCGAGCTGCTTCCGGTCTCCGAGGCCGCGGATACCATCATGGACATGCTCACCGCCTTTATCCGCGACTCGACGAGCCAGCTCTCCGAAAAGGTCATCCACGTCCTCGCCCACGTCTCCAACACACTCAACGTTCTCGAGGAGCCGCTCGTTCTTGCCCAGCGCCAGTACAAAGCCTCACGGTCGGCTCCGCAGTCGCTAACCCTTGTCGCCGCCACTCTTCCCGCCCACCGCGATGATTCATCACTCGCTGCCTCGCCGCGCTCGGGCTCCTCGCCCACCCTCCTCGCCCGCCTCTTTTCTGGCAAGCGCGGCGGTCGGCGGAGCAGGTCCGGTGGCGCATCGCATGCTGCCGCCTCCTCGCCAAGTGCGGGCCTCGACGATTCAGGTGAGCTTTCGTCGCTCCCGTCGCCCACCCCGGGTCGCAAGTCGCGCGGCCAATACAAACTCGAGGAAACCATTCTCGAGCTAATCGACACCAAGGCCATGCTCTCGGGAGCCGGTGAGGCCTCGTTCGCCGAGACCGACGACGACACAATGGCCGACGCCTTCTCGGCTCTTGCCTCGGAAGTCTCGATCTTGCTGCAGATCATTGTCGAGACCTACTACGAGTTTGTCTTTGACATGGCCTTTGACGCCCTCTCCATGCAAGGCCTTGCGGCCTCGCTGCTGGCCTCGGCCTCGAGCGCCACCGGCGAGGCTCCGGCCGTCACCTGGTCGCGCCCGATCCTCTACTCGCAAGAGCTCGCCCCGCCGCGCTTCTTCCCGCGCCTGCTCGCGGTCCACTACGTCCGCGCCCTCCGCACCTCGTCGCGGGCCCGGCTGGTCAAGGCCGAGCCAGCGGTCGATGCCACTGAGCCGGACTCGCCGTCCGAGTCACTGCCGGCTCGCCTCCACCCGGTCACTCTCATGGGCCTACAGGCCGTCCCGCTCCCGGTCGGCCCATCCGAGCTCTACGCGCTTGCCCTGCTCCAAGAGCTAATTTCGGTGCCGGCCACGGCCCGCCGCCTGCGCTGCTGTTCAAGCTCCACACCCGTGGTCTCGCCGCCCCACTCCTGTTTGCCCCGCTTCCGCGCGGCGCCATGTATCTGGAGCAGCTCCTCCACGGTGCAATGTTTGCTCGGCCGGACGATCGCGCCGCCACCTTTGCCTGCATCACCCCGGTCTCGTTTGCCATGGCTGCTCTCATGGCCATGATTGGCGACCTCTCGGCCACAGGCACCTCGTACATCCTCGTTCCCTCTCAGACCGCGCCCGGCCGCTTTGATCTCGTCCCCTGTCTCTCGTATGAGACCGGCATTGCGTTCTCGGACCCCATCGTGAACGACGTCGAGACCGAGACCGCCTTTGTTGCTCTCGCCAACATTCTCTTCTGCATGCCCAACATGCACACCCCGCTCCCGGACAGCGTCGTCGACAGGCTCCTTGCCCTCTATCCAGAGCGCATCCTACTCTCTTGGCTCGCCCGACTCCGGATGAAGAACAACGTGTACACTGCCGCGGCGGAAGCAGCGGTCTTCACCCCGCATGAGATGGAGGCCATGGGCCTCCCGCTCGCCTTTGTGCCCGGTGCCCCGGTGCGCGTCTACGAGCGCCTGTTGCGGGTCCAGTCGCTGCTCCGCGCCAAGGCGCAGGCCAACCTGCCCACCACAGCCTTTGAGGTCCTCTCACACATCCTCCCAGTTGTCGCCGCCACTTACATGCTCGCCGCCGAGTTCTCGCCCGAGCCCAACTCGGTCCTCACCACCATTGCATCACGCAAGGCGCTTCCACGCCCGGCAGAGGAGCTGCAGCTTCAGCGGCTGCGCGACGCGCGGCGCGACGAGTACCGCGGCGTCTCGCGCGAGCTCCGCAGGCACGGTGTGTGGCTTCGAGCAGGTGCCGCCGATCGAGTTGTTGAGCCCGGCTCGGCACTGCACGCTTTTCTCATGCACGTCAATTGGGCCTCGCTCGCGCCGCTGGAGCGCCAGGACCGCTTCCTCCGCGCCATCCGCCTCCTCGGCTTTCTCGAGTATCTCGTCATCCGCTACGACTCGGTCAATGACGACGAGGACGAGGACTCGGTCCAGCTCGCGCTCACCGATGCCTCGCTCGAGTCTCTCCTCGCCTCGCTTCCGCAGCTCCGCAGACTCCGCCTCGACTGCCCGCTCTCCAACGTCTCTGTCAACACCTTGCTGCGGCTCTCCAAGCTCCGGTCCGGCTCGCTCTCCATCGAGCTCCGCCCTGGCCTCGGCATGGGCGTTGCCGGATGGGCCGAGCTCACCCGCCAGATCCCCATCCTCCTCGTTCTCAAGGGCGGTTCGGCACTGTTTCGCATTCCGCTCCGCCCGCGGCAGCTCGACTACGACGACGCCAGCGCAGCGAGCGACCGCCCGTTCTCCTCCGTCCTCGCCCTCATGTGGCCCGACATTGTCCGGCTCCTCCATGTGGTCGTCCAGCTCGACGACTACGAGACCGGGCTTTTCCTCCTTGACGAGGTCCAGGCCGTCGGCGAGGCCGAGCATCGCTACAAGATGGCTGCCGCTGCCGCCCAGATGGGCATGGCCGCCACCGGGTATCTCTCACTCGAGGCCGGCGGCGCCAGCCATGACCCGCGCAGCGCTTCGTCGATCAAGGCTCGTCGGGAGGCCAAGCGCGCTGCCGCAAGCCTCCTCCGCAAGTCGCCGTCGTCCGGAACGCTCTCGGCCGCCGTCGACGCCTCAAGTGCCGCCGGGCCATCGTTTGTGCAGGCGCTTGTCAATGCCCGCCTCGGTGGTTTGACGCCGCTCCAGCGGGCTGTTCACGTCGGCTGCGAGCGCATGGTCGACTTGCTCTTGCTCAACATGGCCTCGCTTGACGTCATTGGTGGCGGAGCGGGTGGAGGCTTGAGTGGGAGCGCCGCAGCCTCGTCGGCCTCGTCGTCAGTCGCCTCGCGGAGCGACGCCGGACCCCCACCGTCGCTTCTGGCCGGCCTCACCCCGGCCCAGCTGGCGTGCGGCCTCGAGGAGCCGATCCTCGTCGACGTCGACGAGAGTGCTGACACTGCGATCCACGCCTGGTCTCCTCTCACCTATGCCGTCATCCGCGGTGAGCTCAGCCTCGTCGATCGCATGCTCACCGAGTACAAGCTCCGAAGCAAGCCGCTGCCGAGCGGCATTGTCGCCGTCGCCCGCGAGAAGGGCACCGTAGACATCCAGCACGCCATCCGCTCGCACCAGCGGCAAGTTAATTGAAGCAATGCGTGCAGTTTATGTCCCTCGCCTGTGTGGAGCTCGGCGTGCGCCGTCATGTGCGGAGCTCTGCGAGCGCTGCCTGGGTGGCGGTCACAAAGCTGCGCCGCGCCGGCAGCGCAAGCGCCGAGCCCGGCGCAAGCACCATGCTCAGCGCGCGAAGGTGGTAGCGCGCAGCGCGGGCGCGTCGATGCGCACACGCCGTCAGCGCCTCGGTCCGTTGCGAGCGGAGGAGCGATGCCAGCCGCATGCCCTCCAGCGCGTCGGCAAGTGAAGCTGCCGCGTCGAGAAGGGGCGGTGGGAGCCCGGCCGCGGCGGCAAGCGCCAGGCCGTACCGGCGCGGAGGTGAGGTCGCCGGCGCCGGAGCGCCCGGCGCAACCTCGGCCTCGGCCGGGGCAGTCATGGCGTACGGGCTCGACGGCGCCGCGTCGCCGGTTGTGAGCGGCGGTGGGAGCGCAAGGAGGAGGCGAGCGTTGAGGTTGACCAGCGGCAGGAGTGCCATGAGGCGAAAGTGGGTGACAAAAAGCGTGTGCGCCCGGGTGGCGAGCAGAGCCTCCGCCACCGCCAGTGCGATGCCGAGCCCGTCGGCGGTCGATGTTCCACGGCCGAGCTCGTCGACAAGAACAAGCGATGCCGGAGTGGCAAGCTCCAGGATGTGTGCCATCTCGCGCATTTCGACAGTGAAAGCCGACGCGTTGGCCTCAAGGCAGTCCTCTGTTCCAAACCGGGTGTGGAGCGCGGAGAGCAGCGGGAGCGCGGCGCCATCGCCCGCTGGGATGCGCATGCCCATGTGGGCCATGACAGCGCAAAGCGCAGTGGTGCGGAGGTACGCGGACTTGCCGGCCATGTTGGGACCGGTGATGAGTGCAAAGGAGGCGACCATCTGGTCGGAGAACACCGAGTTGGCCACCCATGGCGTCGGCGATGTGAGCTCGCGGATTGGATGCCGCGCGTGCGGGAGAACGAGCGGACCGTCGGCTGCAAGGTGTGGGCGGGTGTGGTGAACCGGTGCTTCGGCGGCGTACGCCGCAAACGAGACGAGCATGTCAAGAAGCGCGAGCGACTCAGAGAGCTTGTACAGCGCGCCCGCGGCGCTGCGGACGTAGGCGAGCATGCCCTCGGCAACCTTGGTTGACATGAGATAGATCTCGAGCTCCGACTCGGTATTGCGCGCCGCGAGCTGGTCCAAAACCGCAGTGGTCATGATGTACCGGGTCTTGGAGACTCGCGAGACGCAAATAAAGACGTCGGGAAGGAGGTCCGGGCCCGATGGTGCGTCTTTGGCCGCTAGTGTGAGGTGAAACGATCGCCGCTTGGTCCACGCCAACCTCAGCGACGGCAGGTGTGGGTGCCTCTCGACGAGATCGGTGACGTGGGCCTGGATGTCGTCGAGCGAGGCCGAGAAAATGGTCCGGGAGACGTCGAGGAGGCCGTCGATGCCGGTGGCAATGGCAAAGCACGTCTGGATGCGTGCGGCAGCAGGGGCCCGGACGTACGATGCATCGGGCGTGAGCATGCGCTGGAGATGGCCGTGGAGCTTGGCGAGCGGCGTCGACGAGGCGTTGGTGCGGATGGCGGCCAGCAGCGGCGACGCCTCACCGGGTGCCAGAGCGGTCACAAGCGGAGGCAGGCCGTCAAGCACCGTGCGGAGCGCAAGGAGCGAGGTGATGACCGTGCCGGGCGACGGTGCATGGAGCGTCGACGGCGGAGGGGGGGCGCTGTCTGCGCCCTGCATCTTCTGACAGAGAACGAGGACGCCGACAAGATGGTCAAGATCGAGCGAGCCCGAGGCTGTGAGCGAGCGAAGCGAAGCCTGCAGCGCCCCGGCCATGTGCTCGTGGGCAAGGATGAGGTCGACGGTGTCGGAGCGAGTTCCGATGGTGTCCACGTCGTTCGGCGGCGCAAGCATGTTGGCCCGGAGGAGGCGGAAGCCCATCTTGGTCACGGTGTAGTTGACCAGCGCAAGGAGGGTAGCGAGCGGCTTGGAGGACGCCGCCGCCGCCGCTGACGCCACCGCCCGCGACGCCCGCGACGACGACGCCGTCCGCGCGTTAGTCACAAGCTCGAGAGCCAGCATCGTCGACCTGGTCATGGCCAGTGTCCCATCCTCGGGCACGAAGCGCACGGCGAGCGACGACGGCGCAAAGTGGAGCGAGTGCATGAACTCGGCGTACTTGATGAGCGCGGCAAAGGCGGCGAGGGCAAGGTACTTGGTCGCCTCGCGGGTGGCCACCACCTTGGTGCTTGGGATGGCAAGCTCGGTAATGGTCAGTACACCTGCGGTGTCGGAAAAGTACTTGCGCGCGACTTTGACGAGCTTGGCCGGCTGGCCACCATCTGCGTCCGAGTGGGCCAGGCCGGCCGAGAGCGCGGTGGCGAGGCCTTCCGAGACGGTGTCACAGAGCAGTACCTCGCGAGGAGTGTACAGCTGCATCTTGGCCAGGCTCGACATGTAGGCGTACGAGTCGGAGAACTGATGCAGCAGCGCGCGGCCGGAGCGGAGGTCCAGGGCGGCGACGCCGAGCTCGCGCTTGGTGTTCTCTGCCAGGGCGACGATGAAGAACGGCTCGTCGGCCGCAGCGCCACGCGTCCGTGGCCGCGCCGGCGAACGCGTCCGCCGCCTGCTCGAGGTCTGCGAGCCTGCTGACGTCGTTGACCGCGAGCTCCTCCCCCGCCGTGTGTGTCCCGCCGCAGAAAAAGGTCGTGAACTCGCCAACCGCAGCCGGGCCGAGCCGGGCGTCTGCGACGCCAGAGACCGAGCCCGCGGCGGGTAAACCATGGCCGTAGCCGGCCGACCCCTCGAAACCGAGGCAGCGACTACCCCGGGCGTCTGCTCAAGGGTAAAGCCCTCCATGCCCTGCATCTCGTCCATCGCGGCTTTGGTCCAAAAGTCGCGTGTCGCCTGCCGCCGCGCCGAACCTGGGCGCACGCCGCACACGGCGAAAACCACGACCTTTTTTTTCGCCACACAGCCACACATGGCTGCATGGGGTCACCATCGCAATGTCATGAGGATGATGACGATGATGACGCTGACTCGAGCGCGTCGGCGCGAGGCTGTCCCGATGGAGCCGCGCTCATGCCCTGGAGGGTGAGATGGAGAGTGCGGGGGCGGGCGTGATCACGATGCTCGGCGAGGCAAAGCCCTTGCCAGGTACCGAGGAGCAGCCGACTAGAGCGAACGGGCAGAGTGACCGATGCGCCGAGGAGCATAGACTTGGCATGAGCAGGCATGTCGTCCGGCCCCTCGTCGTCGTGGGTGTACGCCTCGGACTCGGGCACGAGCTCGTTGAGCACCATCTCCAGATCAACGCGGACAGAAGGATCACAAGCCTCATTCAACAGCAGCGATGCAGACGTGTGCGGGAGAAAGATCGAGACGGTACCAACCTCGACCTCAGGCAGACTCGGCAGAGCATCCTCGATGACGCTGGTGATGATGTGGACTCCGCGCGGGAGTGCCGCCAGGGTGACCGACACGGACTCGGCCACAGGCATGCCCCCACACATGCGCACGCTCTTTCCGCGGCGGGCAAGCTTGACTTGTGGGCGGCGGCCGTACATGGGGCGAGGGTGAGGTTGACAAAGACAAGTGGTGGGGAGGGAAAACGTCAGAGGTGGGGAGCTCGTCATCACCACTCTCCCCAGCGAGCCGCTCTGCGATGCGACTGCCTCGCCTGCCGGAAGCTTCATAGCAAGCGATCGCGGCCGCGGACCTTTTGCGCCGCGTGCGGCGTCCATCTTTGCATCGCCGACTGTTTTCTGTTGCAGCCCACCAGTGGCCACAGCAGCCATTAACACATTGTACTACTGTTTTACCGAGATTGATGGACGCTGCAACGTCTGTGGAGCGTCGCAGAGCGCGCCTTGCGCGATAGACAAGGTTGTCCATTCTGTCCGGCAAAAGCGGGTGACTCGCGACATTACGCTAGCCGCACGGACTACGGGTGCGGGCCGCGACGGCGGTACGGGGAGGCGCGATGATGGGTGAGGGGCAAGCGCTGCGGGGAAGAGTGGCCGGCGTATTGGGCGGGAGCAGAGGCAGGCGACCGGGCTGCAGGCGACCGGGCTGCAGGCGACCGGGCTGCAGGCGACCGGGCACCGCGGACTGGCGACATGCCAGCTGCAGTAGCGGCACGATGCAAGAGCGCATTAGCCTGGGCCTGCGAGATCTGCTTGGTGTTGAGCAGGTGCATGATCTCGGCAGGGCCAGGTGTGGCGAGCGGGGTGCGGGCTGGAGGCGCAGCGGCATAATAGCCGGCTCGGGCGGCAGTCTCGGCCTCGGCGGCAACGGCAGCCTCGGCGGCCTCGGCGCGCTTGCGAGCAAGCATTTCCTTGACGCGAGTCATCTCCATCTGAATGACAAGCTCCTCGCGGGCGAGGCAGACATCCAGACTGGCGTTGGCGTCCTCGTTCTCGAGATCGTGCCCGGCACCGTCGTCGTCGTCTGAGCTCGAGCCCGAGCCCAAGTCCGAGAGTGAGCCCGAGTCGAGCGTCGGCTCGATCTCAAAGTCGGATGAGGCAAGCAGCATACGCTCGATCGCGTCCTTGTCCATTGACGACGACGTCTCCGCCTCCATGCCTGCTAGAGCGTCCGCGATGTCGTCGGCGTCGGCGACAGTCGGTGCCGTCGCCTCCAGCATGGCTTCGACGTCGAGGAGGACATCTGCGACGGTGGCGGCGGTAGCGGCGTTTTCGGCTGCAGCAGCAGCATCGTCGTCGTCGTCAGAGAGCGAGTCAGACGACGAGCTCGAGAGGAGGCGGCTGTCGTCGGCATCGGACGCCGACGAGACGTTCCACCGCTGGTTGAGCGCGTTGCGGGCACGGACCTCGCCGGTGACGTGGTGGAGCCAGGCCTCGTCGTTGTGGGTGAGGACATGAGCGGCAAGCGTGTCGTGCTGCGGGAGGAGACGAGCGAGAACGTTGGAGATCTGCAACAGATGACCCATGTAGCCGAAGCGGTGCGAGGCTGAGGGTGTGGCAAAGGCGTCGAGAATGCGAACGTGCAAGGCAGCAGGACCAAAGAGCGCGGCCTTGAGCCCAGAATGACTGCCCTCCATGATCGAGCGGATGGTCCACGCCACCTGGCAGTGGAGAACGTTGGCCCAGGGAAACTCGAAGAACAGGTCGATGATCTTGGGCACAGCGCCGAGGCGCTCAAGCTCATCGCCAATTGCCGGAATCTCGCACTCGATAAGAGCGGTGAGGAACTGGATGACTTTGAGCCGCGACGAGCCAAGCACGGCAGGCCGGTGGGAGGCAAAGGCGTCGAGGTGGCCGGTGGCCGCAAAGCCGAGTGATGTCACCATCATCGGCAGCGCGACAAGGACCGAGGTGACAAGGCCGGGTAGCTTGTCGCGGGTCGCGCCGCGCTCCTCGGGTGAGGCCCAGCGAGCATAGCCCTGAACCAACTGCGCCAGCAGTGCCAGCGCCTCGCCGGACATCTCGCAAGTGTGGAGAACGTCCGGAAGCGCGGCATCGGTGGCAGGCTCGAGCGGGACCGAGTTGGAGGCGATGGCCAGCTTGAGGAGGCGGGCCACAAACGGGACGCTGGTGAGTGCGATGGCGAGCGGCCCGCGCGGCGGACTCCCGGCGCTCATGGAGACCGAGGCGTCGGACCAGGACGAGGTGTCGAGAAAGCCGGCGTCGTCGGCAAAGACGTCGTCGACTACGCCGCCAAGGAGGCACCAAATGTCGTCAAAGTCCGGCGCAGCGTCGACGAGCGCGCGGAGCACGCCCTGGTCCACCAGCCACGCCTCAAACGCCTCTTCGGTCGTGACCGCGCGAAAGACGGCCTGGAGTGCGAGACTCGCTGGCCCCTGGCTCTCCGCCACCGCAAGGTGGGGGACGAGTCGGGCAGTGGCGAAATGAGTGTCAAGATGCCGAAGTTGGGTGAGGATCTCATGCGGGCGCGAGAGGACCGCACCCGCAATTAGCTCACATCCCATCTTGGCCACCTTACCGTCGATTGGGCCGGGCCGGCGAGGCCGGCCGTCAGTGTTTCGAGCCAGGGACAGAGCGCAAGTGCCATGGCGCCGTCACACATGCATGCGGCCGAGGGCAGGCGCAGAGTGCTGACATGGCATCGAGTGCCAACGCCCGCAGCGCCTCGGACGAGGCGCCCTCGGTCACGTACGATGCATCGTCGACCGAAGCATCGCCGGCGGCCGGCGAATCGTCGACGAGCAGCTTGACCATGTAGGCCACAACAGGCGGGGCGGTGAGGATCTCGACCGCGCGCGGCGTGTGCTTCTTGCAGTGCGCCGTGAGTGCTGCCGAGCACTCGAGGAGCTCGACAAAGAGGAGCTCCATGTCCAGCTCGTCGACTGAGCCGACCCCCTCGTCATCGCTCGAGTTGAGCGACGCCGCGAGAGACCGCTCCCGCCCGCCTCGCGGCGGGGTGGCCGGGCCGACCGGCCGGTGAATCGGCGACGGCAGAAGCAGCATTGGCGACTGGCAATCCTCTGGATCAAGCTCAAAGAGGTCAATCTTGGGCGGAGAGTGCGGCGACGCCGGCGACGCCGGTGACGCAGGGGAGACCGGAGATGCCGGCGACCGCGGCGACCGCGGCGGAGTCGGCTCGGCACCTGGCGACGAGCACGCCTCAAACGATCTCCGCAGCGGCGACAGCGTCAGATGAGCCGACATCGATCTTCCTGTCGTTGACCGCGGCGGTGTTCCTGGTGCTTCAACCGAGAGGCCGCGAGCCGAGCCTGGTGCCTCTGGAGAGAGCGAGGAAGCCGGCATGGCGTCGATCGAGTCCGAGGACAGAGCATGTGGCGATGACGAAGCATGGGAGACATCGGATACGGTGGTCATCATACTTCTTTTCACCACTTCTTCCATCTCGTCAATGACCCGCCAAAACTGCGTCGCGTCCTGTGGCCGGGATGTGGGGGTGGGGCGAATCGGAGGTGGCAGCGGAGGAGGGCGTGAGTTGGCGCCAAAAACTTTGAAGACTTTCGTCAATGTAGCGGGAGGAGCGGCAGCGGGGTAGAGAAGGGGGGGGGGGAAGGGAGGGAATGGGGAAGAGGGGGACTGGTGATGCGTACCACCATAGTGTGTGGTGTATGGTGGAGAAACAGTGGAGAGGAGTGGAAGTGGGGTGAGAGTAGGGCTGGGGATGGGTGCGGGCAGGTGGGGGTCGGTGGGGGGATAGTGTGAAGATGG
>NW_013657679.1:22195-42507 GCF_000142905.1 Thecamonas trahens ATCC 50062 | reverse complement strand
AATGGGGGGGGGGAGTTATGATGGCAAGTATCATGTTTGGTTCTGGACGTACAGATCATGCGCGTTCCAAGTCGGCATTGCGAGTTTGGCCGGACTGGGTGAGACAGAGTTGGCCGAGTTGGCCAAAGCGGCGACGTACACATGCACCAAACACCGATCAAGTTCGTGCAAGGCGGATGGTGGGTGATCAGTGTTGGAACATGCTCGCGATACCGAGAATGAGCGGCATGATCGTCACCGCCGTACTTCAGGAACTCTGCGCACGTCAGCTTCAGCATCGATACTCATCTCCAGACACGCAAGGCAGAAGAGCATTGCAGCATGGGCCGTGCATCGGACTCTGAGACTGGGTCGACCTCGTATGGTAGTGTGACTCGAGCCACCGCGACATACTCTGAGGAGTGTACGTTATGAGGATGAGAATACCCATGTTGATGATGACGGGGGCGAGGGGGGGGGGGAGTGTCTACCATGGAACAGTTCGGGACAACTCGGCCCAGCTCGGCCCAGCTCGGCAAGGTATGGCTTGAGCGAAGAGCATGGGTCTGGGGCTCGAGCTGGAGGGACTCGGGGGAAAAGAACGTCGTCTTTTGCTTGGTTGACTGTCTTGGCTATGACCGGGGGAGGGGGGGAGGGAGGGGCTGAGGCTGTGAGTGGGTGATCATGTTGGGCACATGGCTGAGCGACGGTTTGGAATTCGGGAACAATCAGACTCACGGTAGTGGCGTGGCTGGGGGGGGCGGTCGGCTGGATTTGGGGACAGACTCGGAGATGTCACGCCCGCAGATGGAGTACGGGCAGGAGTTTGGCAAGTGGCAGGACGTGGCTTTCCTTCTTCTGTTTTGGTTCATCTTGTGGCGTTTGTAGTTGTGCTCGCGGCGCGATGGGACGATACACTGGTGCGGACGGGCAAGGTGACGGGAGCTGCGGCTGACTGGGTGGACTCTGAGCTTTTCGGGATCTGGCTTGGTGCAGCGGTGATTGCATCGTTCTTTGCGGCGGCATGGATGGCGTTGTCGCGGGCCGGGGCGGGGATCATGATCCCTGTTTGCATGGTGGGGTACATTGTGCTCCTTGTTGCGGTGGCGGTCGTCCTGTTTGCAGCCGGGATCCTCCTCTACGGCATCATGTTTCTAGTCCTGGCTGGCTTGTACGGGTACTTTTTCTACTCGTGGCGCGATCGGCTCGAGTTCTCCAAGGCGATGCTGCGGGCGTCGACGACGTGGGTGTTTGGCCATCCGGCATCGTTTGCCGTGGCGGCGGCAACGCTTGTGGTGCTTGTGGCGTGGCTTCTGCTGTGGTCTGTGGTGGTGAGCGCGCCGCTGGCCGGTGGCTTCTCGTCGACGGGCGATTTTGGGCTTGCGGTCTTTCTCCTCCTCTCGCTGTACTGGACGACGCAGGTCATCCGCAACGTGATGCACGTTACGGTGTCAGGCGGCGTTGCGGCGTGGTACTTTGCGGCGTCGGCCAAGGGCCCTGGACGGGCCAACTCGCCGCTGGCGTCGTCGCTGAAGCGGGCGATGACGACGTCGCTTGGCCCGATCTGCTTTGGCTCGCTGGTGGTGGCCATCCTCAAGACCATCCGGTCGCTGGTGCGGTACGCGCTCAACGCGGCCGACTCGCGTGGCTTCCTCGCATGCGTCATCAATATGATCCTCTCATGCATCGAGTCACTGATGGAGCTGTTCAACGTGTACGCCTTTACGCAGGTTGCCATCTACGGCAAGTCGTACATCCGCGCCGCCAAGGACACCTTTGACCTCATCAACTCACACGGCGTCTCGGGCATCATCAACGAGGTTCTCACCGGACTGGTGTTCTTCTTTGGCGCCATCGCCGGCGCCCTCGTCTGCGGCGCGTTTTCGGCTCTCTGGGCCACCCGCACCGCCTCAGTCGACGGCGAGTACACGTGGATCACCGCAGGCATTGGTGGCCTCATCATTGGCTACATCATCGTCGCCCACGTCATGGAGCTGCCGGACTCGTTTGTCGCTGCCCAGTTTGTGCTCCTCGCCGAAGAGCCGGAGCAGCTGCCGCTCGCCGACCCAGCCCTCGCTGATGCCTACCGGGACTCGTACGGCTTCCTCATTCCGGCCTCGGCCTTTCGAGCTGCCGAGCGCGCTGCCTCGCGCTCGCGCCGCCGCTAGCGCGCCGGGCATGGGAATCTAGGTCGCGCTGTCGTCGGCTGCCTGTGGGAGACAATGAACATGTGACCTCTGTCAGCAGTGTCAGCTCACGAAGCTCCCCACCGCTTGGCGGCAGCAGCAGCGGCGCGCTCGCGCATCAGCGCTCGCTCGTCGGCATCGGCGGCGCTGCTGGCAGCCCCGCCCGACGCCGACGGTGCTGGCGCGTCCGAGCCGCCGGCCCGGAGCGCGCGGCCCTCGCCGGCAAAAGCAACAAAGCCTCCGTCGACGCCGGCGCTCTCCGGCGTCGGCGGGACCAGCGACGCTGGGAGGAGGCACGGAAACCAGGTGCCGATCGTAGCCAGACGGTTGACCCAGCCGGGAATGCCTTGTCCAATTAGGCGGCGGGCAAAGGCGTCGGCAAAGTGATTACAGTTGCGCGAGAGCAGGTTGTACTCGGAGCCGAGGAACTCACGCCCCATGTCGTCAACCAGCCGCCTGATCTCCGTGTTGTCCAACCGGGTCGCACCCAGCAGGATCGACGTCCGCAGCTCGCACCCCGGCGCAGTGCCGGGCGAGACGGTAAAGATGCCGGACGACTCGAACTCGTGACCGCCATACGCGTACTCGGTGTCGTCGATGACAAGTCCCGAGTGGAATACACCCACACCAGCCCACGCCGTGTACTCGTTGAGCCACACCATGTCGTACACGTTCAGCACCACTTGCTTCTCCTAAAAGTATCCCACCACACATGAGTCATATCACACCTACACGCCCCCTTTGCGCCCCCTTTGAGCGCACGGAGCTTGCCATCTAGCGCCGCGTCTACATACGGATGTGCCTGTCCATACCATATCCCCCTTCGGATCTGTCCCCCCCCCCCCGATCCCTTCGAATCTCCATGACATCCATGTGCTTTCCCTCCAGCACAGGCCAGGATCGATCGATCCTCTCCTTACCCTCTCCCATCACCATCTCCATTCCCTCTCCACCTTGATGCCGACACACACACACACACACACGCCGCCAGCACAGCTCAAGCGAGTCCAGCTCTGCCACCCACCGCACACACACATACAACCACACACACACACACAACCACACACACACACATACAACCACACACACACACACAACCACACAAACACAGTTTCTGTTTTCATACATGATTTGTCAACGTATGATGCATGCCGTGCATCCCTAGTCACCCTCGTCTGCGTCAGGTCGTGACCGCCGTCGCCGTCGTCCTTGACGTTCGTTGTCGTTCGTCGTCGGCACAGCTCGTACCGTGTTGCTCACCGACAAAGCCAGCAACAATGGTAGGCTCATCAGCTGAACAGATCAACTGCCATCGTTGAGCTCAATTGCAACCCCAAAAACATCGATCATATGCCCTTCTCCCCTTTCCCCTTGTCACAGCTCGATATACAAGAAAAGGCTCATCTCGTCTCATCCGCTGTCATGGAGAAGCAGTGGGTGCAGGGGGAGGGGGGGGGGGGGGGGAGGGCGCTGGGAAGTAACGCGTCCCGTGACGTGTCGATGATACGAGCAAACCCTCCGCCAACAGGCTCCCGCATCTCCTCATCGATGAGATTCCCTCATCTCAACGGTAGTGGTCCATCACATGCGCCCTAGACATTGTCACCCCCCATGGCATACTCATCGCATGAGATTGCAGCATGTGCGTGGGGTGGGGGTTGGGAGGGCTGAATGAAGGAAAAAAGATCCCTCCGGTGCCTCGCGATGCGATCGTGGGGTGAGGGAGCGGTAGCTACTACCGCGTCAAACAGAGAGTAGAAAGAGTACCCAACTACAGGAATTGGTAGGAGTGCGGAGAGCAAGTTCAAGATGCTTCGTAGCACCCATGTCTCGTGGGGAGCTGTGAACTCGACACTCTCGTGGGTGGCCAAGGTGGCGAGCGGGAAGACGGCCCAGGTCGGCGGGATCACTGCCGTGTCGGCCGGCATGGCTCGTGCGATGACCATGGGCATGAGCAAGGCTAGCGGGCAGATGATCAACTCGCTCATGGGCAGTCGCAATTACTTTGTGCTGGCAGAGACGGCCGAGGAGCGGACAAACCAGAACACCCACGCCAACCTGGTCCGCCTGGCCTCGGCGTACCGGACGTGTGGCCACGCGGCAGCCAGGCTCGACCCGCTCGGCCTCTCGGTCGTGCCGCGGGAGGACATTCCGGAGCTGGATCCAGCTCACTACGGGCTTGAAGTTGAGGGCGCGGCTGGCGAGCAGGTTGTGTCGACTCTCGGCCTTGTGTTCATGCCCGATGGCGCGGGAGGCTTCAAGAGCGAGGCGACGGTCAAGGACGTGGTGGCCCATCTGCAGGCCGCGTTTACCGGCGACATTGGCGCCGAGCTCCACGTGCCGGACGCGGTGGAGCGGCGGTGGCTGACCGAGCGTGTCGAGGCGATGGCCGGTGGGACGCAACCTGCGGCGCTGGTCGACGCTTCCAAGCGGACGGAGCTCGCCAAGCTCCTTGTGGAGTCTGAGGGCTTTGATAACTTTATGCAGAAGAAGTTTGCCTTTGTGAAGCGGTACGGGCTGGAGGGCGCCGAGGCCATGCTCGTGGCGCTGGAGGGCATGTTTGAGGCGTCGACGGCCAACTCGATCTCGGACATGACCATTGTCATGCCGCACCGCGGGCGGCTCAACTTTCTGACCGGCCTTCTCAAGACCGATCCGGCGCTCATCTTTGGCAAGCTCAAGGGCAAGTCTGAGATTCCCGAGGGCATCCGGGGCTCGGGCGATGTGCTGTCGCACCTCGCGGTCTCGACGGACCTGCCGTACGCCGGCGGGGCGCGGGTCGAGTCGGGCTCGGAGCTCCACGTCTCGCTCATCCACAACCCGTCGCATCTCGAGCACGCCAACCCTGTGGCGCTAGGCAAGGTCCGTTCGCGGCAGCGCGAGCTCGGCCCGTCGGCCATGTGCCTTATGCTGCACGGCGATGCGGCGTTTGCCGGTCAGGGCGTGATCCAGGAGTCGTTTATGATGTCGTCACTGCCGTCGTACTCGACGGCCGGCACCGTCCACCTCATCGTCAACAACCAGCTCGGCTTTACGGCGTCACACGCCGACTACCGGTCGTCACGGTACTCGTCCGATGTGGGCAAGGTTGTCTGCACGCCTGTCCTCCACGTCAACGGCGAGAATCCCGAGGCTGTGTACGCGGCGTCGCAGCTGGCGGTCGACTTCCGCGCCAAGTTCCACCGCGACATCATTGTCGACATGGTGGCGTACCGCCGGCGCGGGCACAACGAGCTCGACGAGCCGGCGTTCACGCAGCCGCTCATGTACGAGGCCATCCGCAAGCGCGAATCGCTGCCCAAGATGTACTCTGCAAAGCTCGCCGACGAGGGCGTGGCTGATCCCGAGATCATCACGGCCTCAGCCGCCGCCGCAGAGGCCAAGCTCGAGGAGCGGCTCGCCGCCGCCGAGTCGCCCGACTACACTCCGCCCGCCAACCACCTGGGCGGCAAATGGGCCGAGTTCAAGCAGACCGACGACGCGACGGTGCCGGTGGAGACTGGCGTCTCACTCGAGACGCTCCGCGCGATCGGTAAGGCCTCGGTCTCGGTCCCGTCCGACTTTACCTCCACTCGCGCATTGCGCGGCTCTACTGCAAGCCGCGGATGAAGAAGCTCGATGCCGGCGATGGCCTCGACTGGGCGACGGCCGAGTCGCTCGCGTGGGGCTCGCTCCTCGCTGACGGCTACGATGTTCGCATCTCCGGACAGGACGTCGGCCGCGGCACGTTCTCGCACCGGCACGTGTACCTCTACGACCAGGGCTCGTCGTCGCGGGTTGTCCCGCTCAACGATATCGGCGTCGACGGACAGGGCACGCTCCACATTGCCAACTCGTCGCTCTCCGAGATGGCGGTGCTGGGCTTTGAGTACGGCTTTGCCATGGACGACCCCAAGACGCTGGTCATGTGGGAGGCGCAGTTTGGCGACTTTGCCAACGGCGCGCAGACCATCTTTGACCAGTTCATCGCCTCGGGCGAGCAAAAGTGGCTCCGGCAGAACGGGCTCGTCACCATGCTGCCGCACGGCTTTGACGGCGCCGGCCCCGAGCACTCGTCGGCCCGCATTGAGCGCTTCCTCCAGCTCTGCGACGGCGACATCAAGTGCACGTCCAAGGACCCCAACATGTTTGTCATCAACCCGACGACGCCTGCCAACTACTTCCACGCCCTTCGCCGACAGATGGTCCGCGACTTCCGCAAGCCGCTCATCATCATCTCGCCGAAGACCCTCCTCCGCCTCCGCGAGTGCACCTCGTCGCTCACCGACATGGCCGAGGGCACCGCCTTCCAGCCGGTCTTTGACGATGTGTCTATCGAGGACAAGGCCGCCGTCGACCGCGTCCTCCTCTGCTCCGGCAAGATCTACTACGACCTCGTCAAGCGCCGCGACGAGGCCGGCCTCACTGACTCGACCGCCATCATCCGCCTCGAGGAGCTGCACCCGTTCCCGCTCGACGCCATGGCCTCTATCCTCGACTCCTACTCGCGCGCCGACAACTACGTCTGGGTCCAGGAGGAGCCGGCCAACAACGGTGCCTGGCGCTACGTCGACCCGCGCCTCCGCCAGATCATCTCCTCGCGCAAGCACCTCTCGTACGCCGGCCGCCCGCCGATGGCCGCTGTCGCCGTCGCCCACGCCGCCACCCACAAGGCTGAGATCGAGGCCTTTATGTCCAAGGCCTTTGCCCTTTAGTGTCTTTTACTGCAGTTGAAAACACGTGAGTCGCCCGAGACGAGCCGATCTAGGTTAGCCCACAGAGCCGAGCCGAGCGAGATTTGCCTAGCCCGCCCGCCGAGCCATGAGTGGAGGGCCGCCAAGCCGGGCGAGGCAATTGGAGCGAGCGAGCATCGAGCCAAGGCTGGCACAAAGGCAGCGAAAGCACGTGCGTCATCATCCATCATCTAGAGAGCCATCGTGGTGACTCGGCTGCAGCCTCGGCAGCCGTCTTGCCCGGCCGCAGCGGCGAGCAGGTCGGCGCTGATCGCTGGAGCGTTGCGCCTGCTAGCGGTTCCGCACAGGCGCACACACACGCCGGTGGTAAGCACGCCACACGCAACTTGACGCACGCATCGCCGCGGCAGAGACAACCGCTGCACCTGCATCGACACGCGCACTCGCATCTGTCGCGGCGGATCGGCGAGGTTGACGGTGGCGGAGTGTCGAGGAGGGCACGGGCGAGAGCGGCCTCCTTCTCCAGCGCAGCAACAAGCGCCAGCGCCGATGCTACCTCGGCCTTCCACGGACTTTGTGTTGGGCCTGGACCGTACCGCATCAGCGGCGAGCGGGGTTGGTTCACCTCGGTGTCGTCCATCGATCTGCTGGCCTCTGCCGCCAACGGACTGCACCGCGAGCACACGCAGCGAGCACAATGGACTTCGGGCTCAAGCTCGCCATCGCCCAGGCCCATTGCCGAGGTCAGCGAGTCGTAGCACCAGGAAGGTGCAGCCATAGAGTGTGCCTCGGAAATTGGACTTTGTGGGTAGGTGGGGCTGGGGAGGGGGGGGGGGGGGAGGAAGGTCGAGTCGAGTGGCTGGACGAGTCAGGGCCAACGGACGCGACGCCGTGACGACGGACGGCGGACGGGCGATGGCTCGCGTTGGGCGGTTTCACCGATTGCGCAGAATGGCTGCAGGGGGGGGGCTCTACTCCAGATGGTTTTTTAGTGGCGCTCTGCGGCAGATGCAAGTAGCGCGGGTGGTGTGGGACTAGTACTGCGAGAGGGCAGTGGCTTCGATGACCTGGTCCTGCGGCTCGAGGACGGTGTCGGCATCGATAATGCGGGTGTTGTTGCGCGGGAAGAGGCGGGTGAAGAGCGGGAGGCAGATGGTGTCGCGGGCGTCGAGGACACCATCAAACTGCATCTTCATGTATCCATGGGTGCCGATCGAGTCGGTAATGTGGCCGCGGCGGCCGTACTTGGTGTAGCACTCGATCTTCTTAAAGTAGCGGATGTCCTCGGGCGAGTAGAACATGCGGCGGACGGTGGCGCGCGACTTGTGGATGTGGAACGGCTCGCCAATAAGGACGATGCGCTTGATGATGAGCTTCTGCGGGTTAATCGAGGCCACCGAGCCGGTGGCGACGAGCTGCGGGACGGGCGAGTCGGCGTTGAGGCGGAACATAAAGACAGGCATGGAGGGGCCAAACACGATCGGGCCGTAGATCGAGGCCGTGAGTGTGCGGCCTGGCTGAAGGAAGCGCTCAAACTTGGCCTTGGCGCACTTGGGATTGTCTGATGAGAACAGCGGCGCGGCCTCAAGCATGCGGAAGCCGACCATGACCATGAGCGGCGAACCCGAGGCGTGCGGGGCGTCAAACGAGGCGTGGCGCGAGACCGACATGTGGAGGACCGAGAACTGGCGCTCGTAGCGGAAGAGGCCAAAGGCAACGAGCACGCCCGTCGGTGTGAGCGAGGCCATGACCGACGGCGGCACGTCGTCGAGCTCGATCACAATGTACGCGTCGAGGCCGACGCCGTCGTTCTCGACCTCGTCAAGCACCTCGTTCTGCGTCCGAGGGAACGATTCAAAGTCGTAGATCTGCGAGTACTCGGTCGGCAGGTTCTCGTACGGATCCCACGGCGAGTTGGTGAAGCTCTTGAGCCCGCGGTACTCGCGGAAGAGGTCCTTGCACAGCGGGGCCCGCGGCGCGTAGAACTCGTCGGGCCACTCAAAGTCCTCGGCCTGCCGGGCGGCGAGGGCCTCGACCGGGTTGAGCGGGCGCTCGTCGTCGTCCGACTCGCCGTCCGAGCCGCTTGCGTCCGAACCGCCGGCCGCACCGGCGCCAGCGCCGACGCCCTCGCCGTCATCGTTGTCGCTGTCGTTGGCCGGCCCGAGGCCGACAAACGCCTCCCAGTCCGACTGGATCTCGGCGCGGACAACGTTGATGTGGTCGATAGCCTTGGCGCCGCGCGAGGCCGAGTGCAGGCCCGGGCGGCCGTCGTCGGAGCCCGAGTCGCCGAACGGGTCAGGCAGGCCGCCGTCGTCGTCGTCAAAGTCGGCCATCCGCGCCGCAAGCTCGTCCTCCTCCTCGTTGACCTCAGGCGGGAGCAGCTGCTCCATCGGATGGAGCTTGGCCTCGTCCGCGGTGGCAAGGAGAGCATAGCCCTCGGCGCTGCCCGCCATCGGCTCGGCCGACATGCGGGCCTGGGCCCGGTTGAGCGGCACAGGGTCAGGCGCCTCGTAAATGGCCGAGATGCGGTAGGTGCCCTTGCCCGGGAGATGAACGAGCTGGTTCGGCGAGAGCGGCGAGCCGCGGAGGTAGCCGCTGATGCGGAGCTTGCGCGAGGCATCGTCGTAGGCCACAGCCTCGGCCATCAGGTACGGGCGGGCGTCGCGCCACTGGATGCGACGAAGCTTGCTCTTGGAGAGGAGCTGGAGGAAGCGGATACCAGCGGCGTCCGAGTCGAGGACGTGGAACGAGACGTCTGGCCCGAGCTTGGACGAGATGAACCGGTTGAAGGCCTTGCGGGTCTTCGACTTGTTCTTAGCCGGCCCGCCGACAAGCTCGAGGTTGCGAAGGACCGGAAGCGCGGTCGGCATGCCCTGCGCCAGCATCATCGACACCAGCAGCTGGGCATCGTCGTCGACGCCAACCAGGGCGTCGACGACAGGCACAACGACATCAGCAGCGCGCAGCGCATCCAGCAGCTCGATGGGCGACTCGGTCGGTGCCACAATGTACGTGATCCGCGCCTTGAGCGCCTCATAGGTCACCGTCACCGGCGCACCCAGTACAGGCAGGGCGGTCTTGAGCACATCCGGGCCCTGGACCGACGGCCCGAGCAGGGCGGTGAGGAGATCAAGAGTGCCGACACCAGGCTCGGGCGAGAGCGGAAGGAGAAGAACCACACGCGGCGGACCCGAAACAGTTCCAGCTCGCTTGGTCACGGCATTCTTGGCCTTCTTGGCCTTGCGTGCTTGGGCAGAGGCGTTCCTCCGATTGGCCTTGTAGTCGGCAGCAAGTGAGCCGGTCCCCGACCTCACCGAGTTCCTCGTCATGTTCTTCAACGAGCTAGAAGCCCTCTTGATAGCAGACTTTGTCCGATGCGACGACTTGAAGGGCTTGTGCACATGCTTCAACGTTGGCCTATGTCCAGACATACTCCCCCCGACTTACCCACGTGCGGTGCTGTCGTCACTCGCTCCCTCCTCCGCCCGCGGATGGATGAGCCGAGATGGTCCGTTTCGGATCGATCCCAGTGGGAGGGGGGGGGGGGGGGGGGGGGTTGATGGGGGTGGGGATCGGGATCGGGCAAGGGGGGGACGGATCGTATATGGTAGAGTTTTGGTGGTGGTGAGGGTGGATGGTTGTGCGAGGTGATCAAGCGGGCTGGAGAGTATATCGATGGAGTCGGAGGGGAACGTGAAAGAGGGGGAGTGGGGGGAGGGGAGAGCGGCGACGGCTGGGATGATGGCGATTGCCGTCTGATTGTGGGCAAGGGGATGACCAGAGGAGAGGAAATGAAAGGAGAATGATGTGACGGGGAGAAGAAGGAGATGAGAGAGGGAGGGGATGTAATCGGGTCCATACCCAAGAACTTGTGCATGATCGTGGCTGTGGCAGACGTGGGGGGGGAGAGGGGCTGTGGTCGGCTCGCTCGACTGATCAGGCCGACTAGCAGTCGCCAGCAGCTGCAGCATCGACTTGACTTGCCCCCGCCACAATGGACGTGTCGGCGATTCTTGCCAAGGCTAAGGCCAAGTAGTACGTAGAAGATGAAGGCATTCCATGTAATCCCTTCCCTTACATGGCTCTATTCTCCATGGTGTGGCCTGGTGCGCGGCGGGTGTAGTATGGCTGGTGGCCACTTGTGATGGGATGGGTTGAGAGGGCCATCTCTAATCTTTGGATACCAGGGAGCGGGGAGGGAGCAGGGGGGGGGGGGCGAGGGGGGGGGGCAGGGGAGACATGGCAGAGGGAGGACTCATGGAGAGAGAAATGAATGTATGACATGGCATGACATGGGTGGAGGATAGCAAGTCAACGGATGTGGAGAAGGAGTTCCCGTTGGAGATGGACCTGGGCAATCTGACGGCATTTGATACCACGCCCATCGAGTCGAGGTCAAAGAAGGCACTGGAGGAGCTCTCTCGGGATAATGTGCAGCTGATGGTGAATGCCCTGTTTGAGCTGCCGTCCAAGTCGCATGATCGGGCAACGCTGGTGGAGCTGCCGGAGAAGACGACTCGCCTGCCGCGGGCACGCAAGGCGCCCGAGCCCCGCAAGCCGACCCGGTGGGAGGAGTTTGCCCGGATCAAGGGCATCAAGAAGCGCAAGCGGAGCAAGATGGTGTTCGACGAGGAGGTTGGCGACTACATCCCGCGGTACGGATACAAGTCCAAGGCCGACATGGAGGCCAAGTCCGAGTGGGTGGTCGAGCTCAAGGACGGCGACAACGCCACGGCTGAGGAGGTCTTCTCGCGGCGCAAGAAGGAGAAGAAGGCGCGGGTGGAGAAGCAGAAGAAGAACGAGGAGCGCAACATGCTGCGCAAGGCCGGCAAGTCGCTGGCAGGCTCGTCGGGCGTTGTCCGCACCAAGCGCGGCAAGAAGGGCGGCAAGTCGATCCCGCAGGGCGAGCTCGTCACCCAGATGCACGGCGAGAAGCTCTCCACAGACCAGCTCCGCGCAGCCATCTCCGTCCAGGCTGTCTCCACGGCCTCGTACGGCAAGTTTGACAACAAGGTCCGCAACCAGCGCAAGTCCAAGCTCAAGTCGGCCAAGCGCCGGAAGCTGCCCGTCACCGGCGCCGAGGGCGTCGAGAAGGAGAAGCTGGCAAAGGTGGCTGACCGCGTCGTCAACAAGAAGGTCAAGGTCAACGACGGCATCGACATGTCCCGCGCCGTCAACATGTACCAGGTCGCCCACGACCGCGAGCGCCAGCGCCTCAATGATCATACCTTTAAGATGCGCGACAAGCAGCAGAAGATGTCCAAGCGGGCCAAGCGGAAGTAAAAACAAGAGTTGCGAGGGTGTATGCTTCCACATTGCCCGTGATGAGGCTGGTAGAGGGAGAGCAGCCCGATGGATTGAGCAGACGATGACCGCGAGTGTGTGAAAGCCAGAACAAAAGATCAGAAAACATGATCCGATCTCGGTGACATAGTGAACATGTGGCGACGTTCCCAGCCACGATTTTCATCAGGATGAGCAGGTGAGCGAATCAAGGGCAACATGAGGTAGGTATGGTGATGGGGAGGGCCGCGAGTGTCTTTGATTGATTTGGGGCTTCTTGCTGTCGTGTGGTAGAGAGTGTAGATCATTGGGCGGGAGCAGACGGCGGGCAGCCGGCAGCGGGCGGCATTCGCGGCTCTCGCTCAGCCACTCATCTCTCCGGTGTGCGTCATGGCAGTGCCGAGCGAGGCGGTGAACGAGGACGGCGGTATCAACTGGGACTGCCCATGCTTGGACTCGATGCGGGAGACGCCGTGCTTCGATGCGCTGCGGGCTTCGCTCACTTGCGTCCACGAGTACGAGCTGGCGCATCCCGAGGACGCGTCACTGCGTCGCGGCGGAAGTGGTGATGACGATGATGACGACGAGGATGATGAAGGGGCGCGGCAGGCGCAGATCGAGGCCGACATGCGCAAGTATGGCGCAGAACTGGGAGTACTACGCTGCGGCGTGGACCGATGACGACGACGACAACGACGACGACGACGTCATCGATGACGACGACGACAACGACGACGACGACGTCATCGATGACGAGGGGATGACGGAGGATGTGATCGAGGACGTGCAAGCAAGGCTTGAGATGCGGATGGCAGTGCCTGACCCGGGTCGTCGTCATCATCACACGCACCGGCTCGTCGTCATCATCACACGCACCGGCTCGGGGCGGGGCCGATCAGGCATCGTGCATGGGGCGTACGCAGCGTGAGCTGCAGCTGGTATTGCCTTGCGCGGCTCAAACGCACGTTTATCAGACGGCGGTTTGAGGCGCAGGCAGGCCAGATGCCTCGGGATGGGTCACGGCATAGTTCTCGAGCTCGCGGTTGAGCCACTTGGAGGCCAGCTTGGCGATGACGATGTAGGCGGCGGTGAAGAGGACGGCGAGAATGGCGTAGAGCCAAAAAGTGCCGCTGGGAGCCTTCTTACGGTAGATGGAGCTGACGATCGAGTCGAGGGTCGTGCCCCAGAAGCCATACAGCGTGTACATGGCGGCAGTGTAGCCGCCAACCACCAGCCACCAGAGGATAAACGGCAGCGGGGTCATGGCGACGGCGTAGTTGAGCAGCGCGTCGGGAAAGAGGCTGGACATGCGAAGAGCAACGATGAGGCCAGCCTTGGTCGAAAGCGACGTCTCGCGAGCGGCCATGATCTGGACCCAGCCGCGCTTGAAGAACGGATAGTTGTTGGAGACGGTGACGATCGAGTCGAGCAAGACGTCGGTGCCGAGAAAGTAGGTGACGGCGCGGCCGAGCATGGCCCCCAGCCAGACAATAAGGACCGAGTAGACGTAGCCAAAGAGAAAGCCGCCGATGCCGGTAAAGACAAGCTTGGGCGGCGACATGACGACCGTGCCGAGAAACGAGAGCCAGAGCAAGAGGATCATGCCGATGATCTGCATCGAGTCCTTGTTGACAAAGTTCTTGACGTCTTGCTGGGCATTGCCAGCTTGTGTGGAGAACCAGATGAGGACAGCGATGGAGGTGATGAGCAGGAGCAGCGAGAACAGCCTGCCTGTCCACACAAACGGCTTGAGATTGACGGCTCTTGGGTTGGCAAAGGCCAGGCTCTTCCTCGATCCCATCTCTGGATATCCAGTCCCAGACTGGTACGCCGGCAGACTTCCACCTCCCACTTCCGTCATACCACCACCAACACCTCCATCGGTGTGTCCCCATGTCGTATCTCCCTTGACCTCCAGCTCAGCCCCACGTCCCGGCGGCGGTGGCGGTGCCGCACGGCTTGTGTTCGGAGGTGGAGGCGGCGGTCGGGACATGGTGTGAGTGTGCAGAAGGCTGTTGTGGTTGTGGTGGGTGAGTGGGGTGTGGCTTCTGTGTGTGTGCGTGGCGTGTGTGTGCGCGTGCATATGGAGCCGTGCCGGCAGACGGGCGGGTGCGAACGAGTGCTCTCGTTTGTTGCGCAACACGATCGGCGTGGTGTTTGGCAACGGATTGTGGGCAAGCGACTTGCGATCTGATAGGTTCAATACCACCACTGTGGTCACAGTGGAGGTGGTGCGGTGGGCATATCGCGGTGGTGCGGTGTCTACTCCTGGAACCACGAGTCGTCGGCGTCGATCTCGGCGACGACGCCGGCAGCCTTCTTCCACTCGGCAGCCATGGCTTCGTAAAACTCGATCTGGAGCTCGGCGTAGCGGGCGAGGTCAGCCTTAAAGTCGATGTTCTTGGTGTGCTGGCGATGGTGGAGTTCTGCGAGCGAGACTGAGGCCTGAGCGCGCATGAGGCCGCCGAGAGCGAGGGTGTCCTGGCGCTGCTGGGCGGTGGCCTCGATGCCCTTCTTCTGCAGCTTGAGGACGGCCGAGACAAACTTGCGGCGGGTTTTGGATTCGAGAGCGGCGACCTTGGCTTGCTTCTTGAGTTCGCCGTGCTCGGAGCGGATACGGCGGATGAGGACGTTCTCGGCGGTGGCGTGCGCATTCTCGAGCTTGGCGGTCTCACACGCGGCCGAGCCGACGGCCTTGATGGCGGTCTTGAGCGACTGCGAGTCGGCCGGGTGCTGGTAGGTGTTGAGCGCCTTGCCGAGGGCGTTGAGTGAGGCTGCCGAGACCTGCTGCGCATTTCCGACCGAGATCGACGCGGCCTCGATCGCGGCGAGGAGCGGCGTGGCCATGTTGGAGCCCATGGTGTACTCGTCAATGTAGTTGTAGCCGGCGGCGGAGTTGGGGTCGGTGTAGACCGCCACTCGAGTGATGAAGGCCTTGCCGACGAGCGGGTCGCGCTCGATGTTACGCCGCGACTCTTTGAACGCCTTGCGGGTCGACTTGGAGCCATCGGCAGCCATGCCTAGAAAGTGGCGCAGCGCCGGCGCGGCCCGGAGAACAGGATGGCGGGTGACCTCGAGCAGGAAGCGCTCGAGCTGGCGCCGCCGGTCCTCTGCCGGATCGACCGGAAAGTGAGCAGACGGCTTGCCCTTGCTGAACACAGCGCCTCGACCTTGCGCGCGCCCGACGACGACGCGCCCGCACGAGCAGCTGCGGATGGCGCGGACCTGCCGCCATCCCTTGGCCGGCGTTGCCACCGCGTATAGCTCCTTGTTCTTGCCAAACGTCTTCTTCTTGGTCTCCGGCTGCTCGACAGTCACCGAGTAGAACTTCTCCCGCGGCTCCCACCAGTGGGTGTCATCGATGGCGAGCTTGTCCTCGGCGGCGAGGTTCGAGTTGTGAACGTGAACAACTTCCGAGCCGAAATCGAGCGTCGACGTTGCCACGCCGGCGTCGATGCTCATAAGGCCACCCGAGGCCCCAGCCTCACTCGCGTTGCTCTGCGAGTCGTCAAACATGGTCGCAAACTCATTGTCCAGCTTCTCGTCGTCGCCAAACAGCTCGTCGTACGTCGAGTCAGGCCGCGCCGCATCTGCCTTGCTTTTGCCAGGACTTGCGCCCGGCGCTCCGCTCCCGGGCACGTCCTTGACGTAAGACGCCGGAAAGTAGCCCTCCTTTCCGCCCAGCGCGCCCTTCATCCACCCGTCCTCGTCGGGCTCTTCCAGAACTGTCACCATGTCGCCCTGGAACATCGCCAGATCGTCGTCGTTTTCGGCTTTGTAGTCGTACAGCGCCTCGACCTTGCGCGCGCCCGACGACGACGCGCCCGCACGAGCAGCTGCGGATGGCGACGACGACGACGCGCCCGCACGAGCAGCTGCGGATGGCGACGACGACGACGCAGATGGTGGTGGTGGCGGCGGCGGCGATGTCGACTGAGACGCAGCCGGAGCCGGAGCAGACGGTGGCGGTGGCGGCGGCGGAGATGCAGCCGATGCAGGAGCAGGCGGCGGTGGCGGGGCCATGCCTGGCAGCTTCATCGGCGGGGCCGAAGGCGGCGGCGGCGGCGGACCAGACGAGGAAGCCGGGGGCGGCGGAGGCTTTGGCTGTGAAGACGAGGACTTTGCCGACGACTCATCAATGACTCTTCCACCCACTACACCCTCTCGCCCATCGCATCATCAACAACATTGCATGAGTATCACTGCTGCGGGGGTTGAACGACCTGCCACGCGTGCCTGACAAGTCGGGCCGGGCGGGTGGGGGGGGGGGCAAGCAGTCACGGGAGGGGGGAGGGGAGGGGGGAGAAAGGCAGGGGGGGGATAATCACTATGTAGCATGTGGGCATGTTTGTGTGTGGACGGAGTGTGTAGGGGCATGTCAGTGGCCTTGCGTACCTGCCGCCTGTGACCGGTCATTGGTCTCGACCTTCTTCAACTTGGCTCCCTTGGAAATGGCCTTTTGAAGGGCAGAGTCCATGCCGGGCGAAGGAGTGTGGCAGATATATGTGTAGAAGGGGAGGAGGTAGGGGTTGGGTGTTGGGTGTTGGGTGTTGGGGGTGGGGGGAGGTAGTCGGGTGTGGCTACGTGGAAGGGGGGAGAGGCCAAGTGGCAGTGTCAGCAGCTGTCGCCTGGCAAGAGCGGCGTGTCAGCAGGCGGGCGGGCTGGCAGACTGGCCGGCCTGGGCAGGCTTGCTGATGGGTAAATGATGGGTAGATGGCGGGTAGATGGGCCGATCCGTACGATCTTGGGTGGACGAGCAGGTGAAGCTGAACTAGAGCAGCAAAGTAGGAGCAGCCTGCCTGCCTGTCGTGCGTGATTGTGGCAGGTCAATATGACTGGACGATGGCGATGGGTGTAGAGTGTGGAGGAGGGGAGGAAGGGGATGATGTCGGTTGTTCATATTGTGATGGTCTGCCTATGGAACTTGTGTCATCAGTAGTCGATCAGATGGACTGGAGGAGTTGTGTGGCTGTGGGTGAGGGACAGAGGTTCGGCTGCTGTTGGCTGTTTGGCGGTGAGTGCGGGGAACACCCAACTTGGACAAGGCAAACATGGCCGTGAACAACGAGACCAAGCTGGGCAATGTGCTTAACATCATCATTGCTGTCATGAACATTGCTGTGGGTATGGTTGCAGTCAGTGTGGCAAGCAAGAGACCGGCCAGTAGCGGCTGGGACCACGTCGGGCCAGAGCGGCGGGAGGGCGGGAAGCTGTTGGGCAAACGAAATGGTTGAAAGCGCTTGTTTTTTTTTGAGGGGGGGGGCGAGGAGGGAGGATGGCTTGATACTCACGATGTGAATGGCGGGTGGGGCTCTTGGGTTGGGCTTGCAGCGATTCTGATCGGAACGTATGCGGTGATCGAGCTGATCATTCCGGCGGAGGAGATCCGCAGTGTGGTGGTCGGCGTGTTTCTGGTGTAGGTGAAAGCGGTGGCAATGGTGTGATTGTGAGGGGTTTGGGGAGGTAGGTGTGGAATGTGATACTTACGGCGAGGTGGGGTATGTGGATGTTGATGGAGTACGGCAGGCTCTTCTGCCTGATCATCATCTCGTCCGAGTTTGTGCGGCCGATGCTGTTCTACACGTTTGGCGGTTGCATCCGCGACTACTTTGGCATGGGCGTCCTGCTCATCTTCCTCGGCGCGCTCGCGCTGGGCGAGGAGGACTTTGCGCTTGTGACTGCAGTTGTCTCGTTTGTTTGGGGCTGCGTCAACGTGCTCTTCCAGTTCCTGCCCATCCCGCGGCACTCGCCGCTGTTTGCCACCCAGGCGTCGATCGACTTTATCGACGGCAAGCTGCACATGGTCGGGTCGGCCAAGATGGCGGCCATCGAGAAGAAGGCGGCGAAGAAGTCGTCCAAGAAGGGGGCGAGCAAGGGCAAGCCCGCACCGGTCAAGAAGGCGTCCAAGAAGTCGTCCACTTCTGCATCCAAGAAGGCGTCCAAGAAGACGTCCAAGAAGACGTCCAAGAAGGCCAAGCAGCCGGTGCCGTCGACGGCCTCGCTCACCACGGTCTCGGACTCGGACTCGGACTCTGACGAGTACTCTTCCTAAGCTGCCAAGGTGCCAAGGTGCCAGATGTGGTCGTGGTCGTGGTCGTGGTCGTATGGTAAAGCTCAACCATAGCATCAGGCTTAGCCGAGAGCGGCTCTCGGCAAAGGATAGACAAAGGTTACATGTTGGATAACGATGACGGCGATGATGATGATGTTGATGATGTTGGTGATGTTGGTGGAGGAGGAGGCTGGTGGTGTTTGCTTGGCAAGTGGGTCGTTGGAGCCAGGCTCGTTTAACCTCGGCGGCGAGTGGGTGGGCGGCGAGTTGCTGTCGATCCGACGCCGACTCGTTCGACCGGGCGACGCACACACACCACTTGGTCTTGTTGCGAGGTACGAGAGCGACAGAGGAGTTGGGCGTGTGAGGGAGCAAGGGTAGCATGGCGAGAGAAGGTTACTCGAGTGAAGAGGCGACAGAGGGGGATGGTGTGCTGGGCGGTGGAAGCCATGGTAGGGTTGCCAGGGGGAGGGCAGCGGGTGGAAGGCAAATAATCAAGGGATGGGAGAGAGGCAGGGAGTGGAAGGGGGGGGGGGCGGTATGGGCGGTAGGGGTGGGGAGACTGACAGTGAGGATAGAGAGCAAAGGATAAGTGGGAGGATGTCTGCATCTGCTGCTGTTGTTCCGGAGGTTGTCCAAATGGACGCCCTTGCTGCGCTTAAGATCATTCGGCATTGCCAGGAGTCGCTCCCGCGGCTGGCTGGGGGACAGCTGCTGGGGCTGGACGTGGAGGCTACGCTCGAGGTGACCAACTGCTTCCCGTTCCCGCACGAGGACGACGAGGAGGAGGACTCTATTTTCCAGTCGCGGTACTCGCGGCATCAGCGGCGGAACGCGCTCAAGGAGATGCTGGGGACGCGGCGGACGGACCTCGGCGAGTTTGTCAACAAGACCATGCACTTTCTCAAGCTCGTCAACGTGGACGCCAACGCTGTGGGGTGGTACACGACGTCGATTATCGGGTCGAACCTGACGCAGAGCATCATTACGCAGTTTGACTACCAGACGGCGAACCCGGGCGCGGTGCTCATTGTGTACGATCCGCTGCGGACCCGCAAGGGCTCTGTCTGCCTCCGGGCCTTCCAGCTGACCGAGGCGTTCATGACGCTGTTCAAGGGCAAGAAGTTCTCTGCCGACGACCTGCTGGACTCGGACCTGTCGTTCCGGGACATCTACACCGAGCGGCCGATCCGCATCTACAACTCGCCGCTGGTCAACGCCTTCCTGCTCGAGATGCAGGACTCGTTCCAGAACGTCGACGACGTGGTCTTTGACCGCTTCGACCTCGAGTCGGCTGTCTTCCTCGAGAAGAACATGGAGTACCTCCTCGAAGCCATCGACACCTTCAACCAGGGCCAGGGCAACTACATCTACTTCAAGAACCGCGTCGCCCATCGCGACGAGCAGCTCAAGCGCCGCCGCGCCGAGAACGAGGCCCGCCGCGCCGACGGCGAGGCGCCCATTCCCGAGACCGACATCCACAAGCGCTTTGGCTCGCTGCCGGACGTCTCGTCGCGCCTCGAGGCTCTGCTCGCCTCGTCCAACGTCAACAACTACGCCCTCCAGCTCCGCTCCTACGTCCACCAGTCGTTCACTCGCGTCTATGCCACCGAGGCCATCCAGTCGTGACGTTGTTAAAGCACGCTCCAGCAGAGCACGCCTCATCCTCCTGATCTGGCGCCCCACCCGGCGCCTTCCGATCCCCGGTAGAACACATTGAGGCGGGGGCAGAGGCAGACGCCGACGGTGACACCTTGCGCCACTTGTCGTCCTCGCCTGTCTACCCTCCTTCCTTTCCCTGCTGAAGTCTGGGCTAGGGCAAGCGCAAGTGCAGGCGCAAGCGCAAGCACAAACGTAACACGACATATGGCAGAGAGAATGGAAGAGGCAGTTGAACGATGTATGTATGTGTGTGTGTGTGGTGGGGGGGGGGGGGGGGGCCCAGGCGAAAGGGGGGGTGGTTTTTTAAAAAAGGTTTTTTTTCCCACGGAACACCAACGGTGTACTTGTTCGTCAAACGACCGCGAATGATGGGGGGGAGTGGACCACGACACAGGCAAAGAGGGAGTGTCCCGCAGAACGGGGGGATTTTTGGGTGACAAGCCTATTCATTGTGTGTGATTTTGCGCGCCCCAGTTT
>NW_013657679.1:2656-21855 GCF_000142905.1 Thecamonas trahens ATCC 50062 | reverse complement strand
AAGTGAGTCGAGCCACGCGGGCGATGCCGCTCCAGCCTCGCAAATAGCGGTTACGAGTGGTAGCAGAGATGAGCGGCGAAGATTGGCGCGGATGCAGCCTGTGGCAATGAGTAGCGGCGAGAAGACGTGCAGAGACCGTTCGCAATGCGATAGCCAGTATATGAGGCCAAAAAAATCGCAATCTTATCTGATGAAGGCTTTGCCGAGCGGTCAAAGGCGACAGACTCAAGTCCTGTTTCGAAAGATTCGCGGGTTCGAATCCCGTAGCCTTCAACGATTTTTTTTGCTTGCCTGGCCACCCTCCATCGCGTTCATCCTCCCAGGGCGCTCTTCACCATCTCTGCAACAACCTGCTCTTGCAGTTTAATTACACATGTGGACGTGTTGTGCGTGTTGGGCGGCGCGATGGTGTGTCGACGGCCGGCGAGGAAGCACTGGCGCCGCCGTTGCCGTCGCCATCGCTGTCGCCGTCGCCGTCGCCGGACTCGTCGTCGGTGCGGCCCTCAACAACGGCAAGGAAGGACTTGAGCGAGGCGGCGCACTCCTCGTCATCGTCGCCGAGCAAGAGACGGAGACGCGGGCCGATAGCGTACAACAGGCTCTCGCCGTCCTTAGACTTGGCCAGGTAGTGCTGGGCGACGAGTGGAGCAATCATGGTTTCGCAGATGGATTTCCAGTCTCTCCTGCCCATGAGGGCAAAGTTCTTCTGCAGCTCGTTCTCGTGCATGGTGTCGCGCGGCGAGAGATGGATGAACATGGCGGCGAGCGCAAGGTAGCCGCCGATCTTGCCACGGAGGACGTAGTCACGCACGATGCCGTGTGTGACTGCAGGCGGGAAACTGTTGACCAGAAAGTACCGCTTATTACTGCGCTCGTCGCAGGTCTGGACCTTGAACCCGAACAAGTGGTTGACCTTGGCGGCGGCCATGTTGAAGACCACGGAGGTGTAGCCCTTGTTGAGCCTGCGGTTCTCGGCAAAGATGCGCTTCTTCATGTTGGTCTTGGTGATCGATGAGTTGGGTAAGTTGAGCATCCATTGGACCGCCTTGGCCACGTCCTCGTTGAGCGTCAGCTCGTCGACGTTCTCCATGGCGGCCGCCTCCCTGGCCGGCGTCATCTGCGAAAACTGCGTCATCATCGTCGACTGGGTAGCCCGCATCTGTGTTTCGCCCGCATCGTCGCTCGACTCGCCTTCGTCCTTGTCACTCTCCACCACCCGCCGCTGGTGCGAGCCCATGCCCACAACCCCGTGCGCTGTGCTTGCCCGCGACGACATCGACCCGACCGGCGCGTCGTCCGACTCGAGCTGAAGCTCGCTGCGCAAGTGCCTGCTTCTCTTTGGTGGTGACTGTGACGGCAAGATGTGTATGAGTATGTGTAAGTATGCAAGAGAGAGAGAGAAAGAGAGAGAGTGTGTGTGAGAGAGTGTGTGTGGATGTACTGAGCATGTGTGTGTTGTGTGCCCTTGTCTGGCTTCGTTTCTACTTACCGCGTCGTCATCACCATCCATGGACGTACTCCGTTCCCGCTTCCTTGACGACTGCACGACCCAACCCAAGAGACTAGTGAGTACATGCACATCTTTCCTCTCCCAAAGCCGCTCCTCTCGTCACCCTCACCATCACAGCTGGGCGTACCATGACCGACCGTATGTCGCGGTCGAAAGTCAGGTCGTGGTTTGCGACTCGTCGGCCGGGCCGGGCTGCATCTCGCACTGCCTGCCGCCAACCGTCAGCCGGCGCGGCAGACTGATTCGGTTGGTTGGGCCGATTCGGTCGAGTCGAGTTTGGAATTAGGCGTGTCACTGTCATCGATTGATTGATTGTAGCAAACGAGGCAACAGATCTCTCGACAAACACAATGGTACGATGGAGGGCTTGAAGGTGGCAATGGCGGGTAGCAGCAAAGGCACAGCCTAGGTGGAGCGAGAGCACGGCAGGCATGGTTGCCCTTGTGGCATGTGCAAGCCTGTTTCCGTCCCGAGGCTAGCTGCTGGCGTGTGCTTGAGGGCGGGGAGGTGGTGGGCGAGCCGGCGGCGATTGGCTATTTTGCGCATCTTTGTCCGGCAGCGGCGGCGCACATCTGGAGTCGTGGGCGGTGGGCACAGGTAGCTGCGACAACGAAAGGCAGCTACCACCCTGCCTGCGTTGCGTGCGCATCGCTTGTGTGTGTGGTGGCCGTGGCCTGTGCTATGGCGCGGTGTGAGAGGCGCCAGACGGGGAGCATTTTCTGTCTGTTTTTGTATGAATCCATCGGCATCGGCGGCGGCAGTCTGGGGGGGGGGGAGGAAAGGATGAAGAGCAGGCGCCTTGCCCTGGGAGAGGCGGCATGACTTACCAGCACACAACGGGGGGCATGGGTATAGGTGCGTGCTAAGCAGGAGAAGAAGGACCGCGCTCCCGATGAGTGCCAGTGGGAGGCCACTGTCAACCTCCGCAAGGCCACCTACAAGATTGCCAACAAGCGCAAGGCACCGAAGGCCATCAAGGCCATCCGTGAGTTTGCCCGCAAGATGACCGGCACCCCGGACATCCGCATTGAGGACTCGCTTAACAAGTTCGTCTGGTCCAAGGGTATCCGTGCCCCGCCTGGCCGCGTCCGCATCCTCCTCACCCGCCAGCGCAACAACGACGACGAGGCCGAGCACAAGCTCTACACCCTCGTTTCCCACCTCGAGGTTGCCTCGTTCAAGGGCCGCAAGCCGCACCGCATTGAGCAGATGTAAAGAAGCCTAAGCAGCGGACGTGGTCGCTTCCTTTCCCGTCCCTCCCTCCCTCTCCGCTCGGTTGAGCTCGTCAGTTCGTCGGCGACCGAAATGTAGCTCTTGCCCTCTCCCCCCTCTCCTCCCTGCCCCCTCCCCTCCTCCGCCACCCCATTCTCGCTCGTTTCCCTCCCTCCACCCCAGCTATGCTATGCTGTAGTTATCCTCTATCTTTCCCTCTCGCATAGCGATAGCGTTCTCTTGCCCGCCATCGGCGTCATCGAAGCCATCAATTGACTGGTGAGTCTGGCCAATTCCTCGACGGCTTCGACCGAGCTGCGGTTGTCGCCGGCAGCTGTTCCACGCCACCCCCTTCTCTTTTACTCTCTCCATGTCGGACACCAAGATCACGCTCCCGTCGACGTCGGGCAAGGATGTCCGGGAGACGTTCATCAAGTTCTTCACCTCCAAGTATGGCCACACCTTTGTGCCGTCGTCTTCGGTATGTCCTCCCGTCCTCCCTCCCCCCGTCCCCCGTCCCCCCCTTCCCCACCTTTGGTCCCCCCCCCCCCCCCCTCCCCCCAACAGGTCGTCCCGCTCAACGACCCGACGCTCCTGTTCACCAACGCCGGCATGAACCAGTTCAAGCCCATTTTTGTGGGCCGTGCTGACCCGCTCTCTGCGATGGCGCAGCTGAAGAGCGCGGCCAACTCGCAAAAGTGCATCCGTGCCGGTGGCAAGCACAACGATCTCGAGGATGTGGGCAAGGATGTGTATCACCACACGTTTTTCGAGATGCTCGGCAACTGGTCGTTTGGCGACTACTTCAAGTCCGAGGCCATCGACATGGCGTGGGAGCTGCTGACGTCTGTGTTCGGAATCGAGGCGGACCGGCTGTACGCGACGTACTTTGGCGGCGACGAGGAGGCCGGGCTGGAACCTGACCTCGAGGCGCGCGACATTTGGCTCCGGTACCTTCCGGAGGACCACGTGCTCCCGGGCAACATGAAGGACAACTTTTGGGAGATGGGCGAGACCGGGCCGTGCGGGCCGTGCTCCGAGCTGCACTACGACCGGATTGGCGGGCGCAACGCGGCGCACCTTGTCAACATGGATGTGCCGGAGGTGCTCGAGATCTGGAACCTTGTGTTCATGCAGTACGAGCGGACGACCGACGGGCTTGTGACGCTGCCGAACCAGCACGTGGACACTGGCGCCGGTCTCGAGCGCATTGTCTCTGTCCTGCAGAACAAGATGTCCAACTACGACACCGATCTGTTCACGCCGATCTTTGACGCGATCCGCGAGGTTACTGGCGCGCGCGAGTACACCGGACTCGTGGGCGACGAGGACGTGGACAAGATCGACATGGCGTACCGTGTTGTGGCGGACCACGTGCGGATGCTAACGTTCTCGATTGCCGACGGCGGACTGCCGTCGAACAACGGGCGCGGGTACGTGGTGCGGCGTGTGCTCCGGCGGGCGATCCGGTATGTTTCGGAGAAGCTCGGCGGCTCGCTCGGCTCGCTCCACGAGCTTGTGGACGTGGTCATTGCCAACTTTGGCGAGGCCTTCCCGGAGATTGCGGCCAAGCGCGACCTGGTGGTGGAGGTCATCACTGCCGAGGAGGTCAAGTTTGGGCGGACGCTCGACCGCGGCGTGCAGCTGTTCAAGAAGTTTGCCGAGGCGTCGACCGACGGCAAGCTCGCGGGCAAGGTTGTCTTCCAGCTGTACGACACGTACGGGTTCCCGACCGACCTCACCGAGCTCATGGCTGAGGAGCGTGGCCTGACCATCGACTGGGAGCGGTACGAGGCCGAGCGGCTGGCGGCTGTGGAGCGGTCGCGGTCGGCCAAGTCGGCGACGGGCATTGTGCTCGAGACGCAGGCTGTCGACGGGTTCACCTCGCGCGGCTCGACCGACGACTCGGCTAAGTTTGACGACGACTGCGACGAGCACGCGACTGAGGTTGTGGGCGTGTACAACTACGACGAGCGGACGTTTGTCGAGGCTGTGGCCGCCGGCACGGCGGCCGGCACCGTTTTTGGCATCATGACCACGACGACCAACTTTTACGCCGAGGGTGGCGGCCAGATCTACGACTCGGGCACGCTCGCGGTGGGCGCGACCGCCGACGACGCCGTCCCGGTGCTCTCGATCTTCAACTGCCAGGCGTACGCCGGCGCGGTCGTCCACTTTGGCCGCCTGGTCGAGGGCGCACCGGCCGACGCGCTCACTGCCGGCGCCGAGGTGTGGCTTCTCCGCGACGCCGCGCGCCGGTCGCCCATCCGCGCGAACCACACGGCGACGCATCTGCTGAACCACGCGCTGCGCGCGGTGCTCGGCGACCACGTCGGCCAGCGCGGCTCGCTCGTCGACGAGGACAAGCTCCGCTTTGACTTTTCGCACAACTCGCGGATCGAGGTGGCACAGGTCACCGCCATCGAGGACCACGTCCGCAAGATCATTGTCGGCAAGCTCCCGGTCTACGCGAAGGTTGTCCCGCTCGAGGACGCGACCAACATCAACGGCCTCCAGCAGGTGTTTGGCGAGACGTACCCGTCTGAAGTCCGCGTTGTCTCGGTCGGCGTCGCCGTCGACGAGCTGCTTGCCAACCCCGATTCTGACCAGTGGCCAGCGTACGCCATCGAGCTCTGCGGCGGCACACACCTCTCCAACTCGGGCGAGGCCGAGGCCTTTGCCGTCCTCTCGGAGGAGTCGGTTGGCGGCGGAACTCGCCGCATGGTGGCTGTCACCGGCGATGCCGCCCGCGAGGCCATCGGCCTTGCCGCCCACTGGCGCAACGAGGTCACCGCCCTCACCGCCCTCCCCGACGAGCAGCTCGTCGGCGCCCTGCCGCCGGTCAAGACCTCGGTGACGACCGCCAAGCTCGCTGTCGGCGACAAGGCCGCCCTCTTGGCCACCATCGACGAGCTTGTCTCCCGTGTTGTCGCCTTCCGCAAGGCCAAGGCCCAGGTTCTCGTCGATGCGGCCATCGAGTCGGCCGCCGCGCTCGCCGCCGACTCGCCCGACCTCGCCGAGGGCGGCGTTGTTGTCCAGGTCCTCGACCTCGGCGACGTCAAGAAGGGCCTCGCTAAGGTTATGAAGGCCTACGCCTCGGCTCTTCCCAAGGCCTCGGTCGTCATCATCAACGCCGGCGCAACCGGCAAGGTTGAGTACATGGCCACCACGCCCAAGGGCGCGGCCGTCACCGCCAAGGCTGTCGTCGCTGCCATCAACGATGCCGCCGGCGGTCGCGGTGGCGGCAAGCCGACGTCGGCCCAGGGCTCGGCCCCGTCGCCTGCCGACGCCCCGGTCGACATCGACGCCGTTGTCGCTGCCGCCAACGCCGCTCTCTCGGCCTAACCTTATCCTCCTCCCTCTCCCACCACACACACCCGTAGCAGCGTGCGATCAAAGCCGAAACCCACTTTTGCCTCATTCTTTTACGCCGCTGCTACAAGTCCTTGGGCTCACCGCGCGGAACTGCGGCGCGGACAATGATGTGGACTTGGATGGCAAAAGCAATGAGCGTGTTGGCAAACTCAAGCCAGTGCGAGTCGGCAACGAGCTGGGAGGCGAGCATGGTTTTGGCTCTCTTGATGAGCTCGGACGCGAGATGGAGAAGCGAGGCTGCTGCTGCCGACGCACCGCCGCCGCTTGTGCGGGATCCCGCGGCTGGCACCTCGCCGCGATTCTCGGGAGTGGTGGCGGTGGCTAAGATCTCGGGCGGCACCACTGATTTGATGGCCTTCATCGTCCGGACCAGCGCTGCGAGCGAGGCGACAAGTGCGTTGCAATCACGGCCGGCGACGACTGCTAGCAACCGGCCGAGTTCAGCGTTAAAGGTGGCGAGCAGCGGCGCAAGCTGCGCGGCCAGTTCGTCAACCAGCGTGTCGTCAGCATCGGTAGTCGCCACCGCTGCGCCGCCGGCCACCACCGCTGCGCCGCCGGCCACCAGCTCGGCCGTCGACAGAGACCGCGTCATTCGGGTCCTCGTCGGCGATGATGGCGGCGAGAGCGTGTAACGGTCTGCGTCTGGCGGCGGCGGTGCCGGAGTAGCCGGCGTAGTCTTGGCTGGCGGTGCGGTTTCGGCCGGCGGTGCAGTCTCGGCTGGCGGCGCAGCCTCGACCGGCGGTGCAGTCTCGGCTGGCGGCGCGGCCTCGACCAGCGGTGCAGTCTCGGCCGGCGGCTCACTGGTGGTGATCGCCGGCGGGGTGGGTGTGACAGGCACAGCCGCGTTGGATGCTGCAATGATGTCAGCCAGGCCATCGCCAAAGCCGTCACCAAAGCCGTCACCAAAGCCGTTGCCGCTGTCATTAGCGGCGGGAGGTGCTGCTGCGGCGGCTGAGCTCGCAGACTCGCCGGCCGTATCCGAGGCGGCCGCGCCCGAGATCTGCGGTGGGAGGCCTGTTGGAAGGCCTACGTACGCGCCTGTAGTGGTGCCCACGGCACTGTCGTCGTCGCACGACGAGGCAATCGACGAGAACGAGGCGGCCGATGCCGGCGAGTGGAGGTCGGTCCGATGGGGGAGGACCGGCGTCGACAGCAGGGTGGTGTCAGCGTCCGAGGCCACAGCGGCGTCGGAGAGGACCTTGAGCCAGTCGTCACGCTCGGCTGGATTCGAAGCCAGAAACCAGTGCGACTCGCCCGTAGATGAGTGGCCGTTGTAGACGAGCGCAAGCCCGCAGCCTGCGTCCTTTTTTGGAGCCGAGATCATTCTCAGCCACGGGCGTGTAATCGGTGAGGAGCAAGACCCCCTCGGGCCTCTTGGCAGTCACCTTTTTGTACCATGTTACCTCGTGCCCGACAACAACCACATATCGCTTTTTCCACCCCTTTTTCTTCGAGTTGGACTTTTGGAGCACGCCGGTTTTTTGCTACTCCGCACCGTGCATGAGCAACCGACATCCGCAGGACACCCCGTCCCCCCCCCCCCCCACACACACGCCGGTCATGTAACAAAACACACGTGTTGTTGGTTTGTTGTGAGTCATGCGCCCTCCATGGCCATCCGGCTCGTCGCCCAGCCGCTCAAGTCTCCCCGTACCGTCATGGTGGGACCACCGGACCACAAGCAAGGTGCTGTATGTATAAGAGGGTACGAGTGTATGTGTGTATATGCGTGTGCGTGTGTGTGTGTGTGTGTGTGTGTGTGTGTGTGTGTGTGTGTGTGTGGGAAAGGGAGGAGGGGAGTGGGAGTGGAGAGGAGTTGCGGGTGCCCGAGTGGAGTGGTACGTGAGAGCAAGGGGGGGAGGGGGGAGGCGAGCGGCCCAACACCGGGTAGTTTCGCAGTGAAAGGACAGACTCGGGGCGTGTGAGCGGCGTGTGTGTTACATAACGATGCGTGCGTACGAGGCCGTGATGGCGCCAGAATCGTTGAGGGTGGCAAAGTCTGCCGAGCCGAGAGAGGCGACGATGGTGGCAACGTCGGCCATGGTGGGACGATCGGCCGGCTCGACGGCCCAGCACGACGAAATGAGGGTGCGGAGGCGCTCCGAGGGGATACGGGAGGTAGCCAGCGATGAGGTGACGCCAGCAGAGATGCGGGTGGCAATCTCGAGCGGGTCGGAGCCCATGAACGGCGACGAGCCGACGAGGAGCTCAAAGAGGATGGAGCCGATGATAAAGACATCCGAGGCGGCGGTAGGCGTCTCGCCGCGCAGCTGCTCGGGCGACATGTAGCCGACGGACGGAATGGTCCGATGGATGCCGAAGATGTCCACCAAGTCAGAAAGTCCAAAGTCGATGATGTGGGTGTCGACGACGTAGCCGGCCGTGGCCACCAGCATGACGTTGGACGGCGACAGCGCACCGTGGGCCTTGCAAGCGTCCGGAAAGTTGGCCAAAGCAGTCGAGAGCCGAGTCATCGACGTCAGCAAGCCGCGCGCAATGACATGAAGCGTCTGCGGGTGGCGCGGGTGTAGGATCGGGGTCTCGTTGGCCAGCAAGTCTGCCAGCGAGCCGGCTGGATAGCGTGGGAAGACCATGGCAACCCGCGGCGGGTCGAGGCAGATGGCGAGCGGGCCGGCGAGGCGCCGTGACGTGTCGGTGCACGCTGCAGCCGTGGCAAGTGCCGTTGCGAGAGTAATCTGCTCACTGTCGGTGAACTGCTGCTTTGCAAGCACCTTGACCACAACCGGGACCGAGCCGTTGGCCTCGTCGGCAAAGACGCACGGGTGCGAAGTGCCAAACGCGGAACACCACGATATGTCGTCCTCACCCTGAGTACGGAGCAGAGCGTCCACGTCGATCCTGCTGAGTCGCCATGGCAGACTCGACGGTGCCAGCCCGACGGACGACTGTGCCGGCAAAATCGGAATGGTCGGTAGTGTTCCCGCGAGCTCGCTTGTCCGCGAAGCCGATCGCTCATCTACCACTTCGTTCTGCGAGGAGAGCGAGAGAGCGCTCGACGATCCACCGGCTTCGCCCGAGTCCGAGTGGCCGGACCGGGTAGGCGCGAGAAGAATGAGGTGGCCCGAGAATGACGACGCAAGCGGCGCGCGTGAGACTGAGGATTCGTTGACCGACGTGCTGTTGCTGAACGGGTCATCCGGTCCCAAGCCGAAGGCAGGCGTGGCGGCGGTGGCGGGCGTGAACGGCGTAGAATGGTCTGAGGACGATGGCGACGGTGATGACGATGACAACGGCGGGGAAGACGGCGCGAAAGACGGCGGCGCATTGCTTGCTGCACTTGTGGCAGACAGGTCAAGCGCCGCTGGCGATGCCGCAGGCTGCTGCAAGAGGCACATTGATGACGAGGCCGGAGCAAGCGAGTACGGCGGCGACGACGACATACGCATATGCGCCGACAATGTCGTTGTTGACGACGTCGAGATCTCGATTGCGGTCTCCACGCTCTCTGCGGACGTTGACGACGATCGCCGGAGACGCGACGTCTGGATCTGGCGAATGCGTGGGCTGCTCCCGGCGACGGCCATCGGCTCCGAGTCGACGCGGGTCAAGGCAGCGCCGAGCAGGAGCGACGGGTGCGTGGCTCCAGAGATAGACGGCTCTGGTGACGGCCGAGTTCGGCGACGGCGGCGGCGGCGGATGGTCCTGCGTCCAGACATGCGCTTCTTCTTACGCGACCGCGTTCGAGGCCGCGAGCACACGCGACGCTGCCTCGCCTTGGCCTTGCGCTTCGACTTGGTCCGCGACTTGGACGTTGCTCGTGACCGCGACTTTGACGCCGCTTGCGACTTGGCCTTGGGTCTGAACTTGGCCTTGGACCCAGAGTTTTTTCTGGACTTGGGCTTTGCCCGGGACTTGGATTTTCGGCCGCTGGGCTCTGCAGAGACTTTGCGGCGAGGCCGGGTAGAGCTCGTCGGAAGAGAGATCTTGGTCTCACTGCGGCCGCGGAGGAGGACGTGCGGTTTGGCCAGAGTGTGTGGCGATGACGGGGCGACAATCAGAGAGCGCGAGGCTGAGGACGGGCGCTCTGAAGACGACCCATCGTGACGTGCGTCACAATCTCGTGCGTTGGCACCGGCTGCCCTGAGTGTAAGGGCAATGGCTGGCATAGTGCCGCCGTAAACAGAAGCTGAGTTGTTTGGCGAGTCCAGTGAGCCTGAGCCGTCAAAGTTGCCTGCTGAGAAGCGACCAAGGGAGTGGTCGAGAGCGAGAATAGACCGATCAAGGGCAGCCTTGGCTGAGCCAAGCATATCGGAGCGCCGGCTGGGAGAGGGCGAGGCAAGGCGCGAGGGCGAGCGCGCGCGGGCGTCGAGATCAACCTTGACGGCTGAGCCGACGGCCGACGGCAGGAGCGTGGCGCCGATGTTGAGTGGGACGGTGCAGACATCCATGGGGAGCTCGGGTGAGATAGTGTTGTCGACAAACAGGCCATGTGCACGCTCAAGGGCGAGGGCACCTGAGCCGCACGCTTCAACATGGCCCGCGGCGGCGGCAAGGTTTGGGCAGAGGTCACCAAAAAGAGCCCGCCATAGCAGAGCAAGCACGTCGATGACGGGCCCGGTGGCAAGGGGAAGGCCCCAGGCATCGACCCGGTGTGCGAGCCGACCAAACGAGGCCAGAAGCACAACGGGGATGGATCGCGGGAGCCCAGCAACGAGGCGCCGGGCTAGGTCGACGAGGACATCCACCGAACGGACAGTGAGCGTGATGCAGCCTAGTGAGGCTGAGAGGACGTAAACTTGCGGTACCGAAGCGGCAAAGTCGGAGAAAAGTCAACAAACAAGCGGAGGACGCCTGCAGCCTGGGAGGGAGACTTGCGCAAGGCATCGGTCGCGTGTAGGACGGCGGCATGGACAACAATAAAGTTGCCCACGGGCCGAGGCTGTGGCGAGGGACGAATCACAACGCCCGGTGTGTAGAGCGTGGCTAGGCGAGCGCACGCGTCATCAAGCGAGAGCCGATCGGCCGGCGCACCAGTCCACAAGTCCTCGGCAACCGAGCCGAGCGGGGCCAGAGACGGCGGGATGGTGTAAAGTGGCGGCCGCCGGGCCGAGTGGACAACGGAGAGGACCGTGGCAAGTGGGTTCCGACCCAGAAAGAGCTCTGAGCGGGTGGCAAGCTCCCACAGGGTCATGCCGAGCGCGTACGCATCCGATGCGACAGAGAGAGCGGCGGGCCCAATGGTGAGGATCTCAGGCGCCTTCCAGAACACAGCACCAACCTCGCACAGCACGCGGGCCTTGGCAGATGCACCTACGATTGCCGAGTCTGCAGTTCCCACGACCGGACTATCCCCTGTTGCGTCCGATGCCTCATTGGGAACAGACGACATCATGGTGAGCGAGCGGGCTTGCGAGACAGGCGAAAAGTCAAAAGCAATGCTCGACTCAGAGACGTCAAACTCCTTGCGGAGCGACGAGGCAAATATCGAGCTGCCAAACTCTGCCCGGGCCGGCGCACGTGGGCGCGAGACATATGCATCCGAGAGCACGGGCATCGGGCGGATGATTGGGCAGAGGCCAAAGTCGGCAACACGGACTGACCACGACTCAGTGATGAGGGCGTTGCGTGACTTGAAGTTGCCGTGGACAAAGCCCGAGTCGGAGAGGAACTTGAGGCCCAGTGCCATTTGGTGGGCCCACTCACAGACAATGGTGGGATGGAGAATGAGCGACGAGTCGTGCAGAACGTCGTGGACCGAGCCGCGAGCCAGCCGTGGCATGATGAGCGACGGCGGCGAGGCGACAAAGCCAAGGAGCGGAACAATGGTCGGTGAGGTGAGGCTGGCAAGCTTGGTGCACCGCTGTGAGAACTGATCGCTCATGGCGGGCGTAACCAAACCGACACGCAGGTGCTTGCAGACCACAGCCTCACCTCGAAACGATGCCGAGTAGACGGTGCCAAGGGTGCCCTTGTCGAGCGCGGCAGTGATGTTGATCTCAGTTGGGTCGAGCGCAATCGGCGACGCCGGCGAGACGCGGGCAAAGTGGCAAAGCTTGACCGCGATGACGACCAGCAGCGTACAGCAACACAGAGCCGAGACGGCGCTCGAGGCGGCGAGCAGGGCGGTCTTGCCCGACGAGGTCGACGCGGCGCTGGGAGAGCTGGGAGGGTCGACGAGTACGTACAAAGCCCTGAGCGTCGGCGACGTGACTTGCGCTGGACCACCTACTGCAGTTGCATAGAGTGTGTAGGTACCAGCGGCCGAGAGCACAACTGGCTGGCGGTAAGGAGCGAGAGGGGTGGACGCGCCATTGACGGTCGACTCGAGCGAGAAGCGGATCGACGAGTCAGGAGCATAGCACTCGAGCGAGACCGAGATCGGACCGATGTACGAGCCCGGGCTGGGCGTCGCAATGGGCGTAACCGTAACGCCGTCGACAAACGCGACGCGGAGACCTTCGAGGCGGGGAAGGGCCGAGTCAATGATGACGGTTGCGTTGGGTGCCGACGCAGCGAGCATGAGATGCGTCACCATCGTCCGCCACGCTGTCAGCAGTGGCCTGTACGGGAATGAAGCGATCGACGACCTGCTGTGGAGCGACGGCGAGTTCGCGATCAGCAAGGTTGCAGAAACGGTTGACGGAGTGGTGAGCATGGATGCGAGTGAGGTGTAAGGCGGGACCAAGTGAGGGGCGGCGGCGATGGACGGCCCGATGGTGGACGCCGGTGCAAAGGCGGTAGCGAGCACAGTTTTGGTGAGGTCGACGTTCGCGGAGTGGGACGGTATGCCGACAGCGGCAACAAGGCCCAAAGTGGCATATGTGGACGTCGACGACGGCGGCAATGTTGCCGACGGCGGGCCATCGTAGCGCGGAAAGGCAAAGGTACGGAGGTCGCTCGGGTCGAGGCCAAAGGCCTGGAAGGCGATGGCCCACTCCTCAAAGGTGCAGATGATGCCGAGCGAGCCGGCGGCAAACTCGCTGTTCGAGGTAAGGACATTTCCGGGCGCAGCTCGGGAGAGGTAACCTGGTGCAATGATGTCGTCCACAAACCGTGCAAGGGTTTCGTGGAGGCGGTCATCCGTAAACGACAGGTTGCCGACGGCAAATTCATCATACAACTCTCCTCCATGCATGCGGAGAAAGAGATAGTCCAGGTACTGCGACGGTGCCAGTGAGGCGTAGTCTGTGCCTAAGCAGCCGATGCCTGCCCGAGTCAGGATCCTGCACACCGTCAGCAGCTGGCTCCAAGTCTCAGGCGGAGCGAGGCTGTGGGTGTCAAAGACCGAGGCACGGTAGTGGCAGACTTCGGGGAAAGAGGCGATGGGGACGGCACGTGGAACACCGGACGAGTCGGAGCAGAACCGCACGGCTGGTGGTACCATGTCGGCAGCCAGGTTTTGGGCGCCCCACAACGAGGAGAGGTTGACCAAGAGGGCGTCGTCGAGTAGGCCGCGCATGCCTTGCGAGGGGTGAAGCACAACCAGGTCATGTGGTGAGGGCTGAAGAGCGATGTCGACGTACTCGGACAACACCGAGTTAAACGGCGACGAGGTGACGAGAATGGATGTGGAGAGGTTGTGTGTGGCAGCGTGAGCGTTGTAGCCGGCCACAAGAGAGTCGAGCGCAGTCCCCAAGCCCATGTCGGTCCGCATGGTGTAGAGGGTTAGGGTGTTGGCCTGCGCCCAACAGACCAAGACGGCAAGACAGGCAACAAGAGCGTGCCCACGTAGGCCACGCAAGCTGACCATGGCCGCTAGGATTTGTGCAACGATTGACCGCGGACGGAAGTCCAGAGAGGAATGAGTGTGTGGGTATGTGAGTGTGTGTGTGTGACCGTGTTGGGATGCTTAGGGCGTGGGTAAGTGGTGGCGGAGACGGGGCTTGAGCAACTTACGGAACACAGCCAATTCGGTTGGCGCCTGTGTCACGGCAGCGCTGCTGAAGCCACACCGGAGTGTTTTGTCCAAGAGGGGAGAAATAGTGCGCAGGACGACTAGCGGCGGGAACACACGTCGAGTGGTAGGGTGCAGGACGGGATGTGGGGGTGGGCCACAGGCAGTCACTAGCCTTTGTGGAGTGGGCGTGTGGTGAGAACTATGCGGGGGTTGGTGCGCGTGCGCAGACTGCGGAGCATGGTACGGTGCGGAGTTTTTTGCACATGGGTCAAACAATCGTCACGCTTGTCAACTCGCGCGCGTGCTCGCTGACGCATGCGCAAGATGAACTCGGACAAGCTTGCTGTCGAGATTGGAGCCCTAACGCAACAAGGATGGAGCCCCGGATTAGGCGAGTACGTTTCATATGAGGCGGCGGGCGGCGGTCAAAGCAGCGAGCACATGGCCAGGGCGGCAGCGAGCAAGGGTGAGGGAGGATGAATCGAGGCCATAACACGCGGATCAGCGGCCAGCATGTCTTCGATGGAGAGGTGACCGAAGGCGTGGGCGAGGGTGAGCGCTTCGTTGTTGTTTGCTGACGCATCGATGCGGCGGTCAGCAAGGAGCGCGGCGACGGTGGCGATATGGTCACCGCGAACGGCAAGAGCGAGGGCTTGTGCGGCGAGCTCGGCGAGCTCTAGCTCGGGCTGGAGAAGCAGGAGGCGAACCACGGCGACGTGGCCTGCGGAACAGGCATCAACAAATGCATGGCTCAATGTCAGGCGTGTGGGCTTCGACCGAGATGAGTCGGCGGCGAGGAGGCTGGCGACGATGGCGGCGTGACCGGCGGCAGCGGCGCGCCGGAGAGCGCTGGCAATGTCCAGCGGGGCGAGCGTCATGTTGTCAAGGAGCGAAGTGACAATGGCGTCGTGGCCACCGGAGGCTGCATCGCCAAGCGCAGCGCTCGCGGCGAGGAGACAGCCGTTGACGGCGAGATCGGAAGGCGTAGCGAGGAGGTAGTCGACAACTGCAAGACGATTCGCGGCGGCGGCGGCAACAAAAGCGGCAGCAAAGTCGTGGACATCGAGCTGTGCTGAGATAGGAGCGTCGACAACGAGTGCAAGCGCGTCAAGATTGCCTACGGCAGCAGCAATGGTGAGCGTGGCGGGGAGGTCGTCCATGACGTCGCATGCAGGGTGCGAGAGCATAACGCCCACGATGCCGTTGGCAAACTCGCGAGCAGCCTCGGCAAGGAACGACGTGTCGGCGTCGTCGACGTCAACCTTGTTCGAGTCGAGGAGTGAGGCCGCGGCGCGCGAGGCGTCGTGGAAGATGGCAAGATGAAAGGCGTCGAGGAGGTGGGAAGACGTGATGGCGGGGAAGGCAGCGAGGCGCGCGACAACCTTTGGGCTGTCGACCTTGACAGCATAGCGGAGCGCTCGAGCATCGCGCGCAGCAAGGTCGAGCTCCTCGCCGCGCTCTGTGGCGGCGGAGAGCACCATCTCGACAACGTCGTCATTGCCGACAAGGCAGGCATCGGCGAAAGCCGCAGTGAGATCGATGTGGTGGTTCGTACGGGCGTCGGCGGCGAGGAGTACAGCCAGCGTGGCAGGCGAACGGGCACCTATGGCAGCTCGAGCCGCCACATTCCAATCAGGTGACTCGAGGCGTGATGCAGCAACGGCTAATATACGCGCAACAAGCGTCGGGTGGCCGCGCTTGGCAGCCTTGAGGAGTGGGTCGGAGAGGTTGCTGTTGATAGCCAAGTGCGAAACGAGCGCCGCTGTGGCCGAGTGCCACGGCGAGTCGCGCGAGAGCGATGCAGCAGAAACGCTAGCAGCAATGTACAGGGCGCGAGCAAGCTTGGAACGGGATGAGGACGTTGTCTCGATGCTGGCCTCGAGGGCATGCCACTCGCTGGCGCGGGCGCACTTTGTCGGCCCTCGAAGCGAGCGGGCGAGGCGGCGGGAGTAGGGAGAGCCGAGGAGAGCAGCATGGAGCGCTCGAGCGGTGACAGCCAGTGCCAGGACATCAGGCGGGCGCAACAAGGCGGAGTAGTATGCAATGTGGTGTATTATCTCAGGTGGAAGTGTGTCAAGCGATAGGCCACTCATGAGCTGCGGGGAGCGGTGCAAGTGCGGAGAGAGTAGAGAGAACAACAGGCGGTGTGACAGTTTGACAGGCAGCCGAGCCGGATTGGTACCGGCGCTGGCAGCGCTGTCAACAGCCAAAGCGTACGTAGGTCGCGGGGGAGCGGAGGAAGTCGACACCCGACGTTATAGCAAAGAGCGGAAGGGAGCGTGTGCAATGGGCCATGGTGGCTTTGAATGCTTTGGTGGTGTTCGGGGGTTGGCGGTCGCTGCTGTGGCCGACCAGAGGCGGCGTGGGTTGGCCGGCGAAGGGGGGTTGGGTATGGAGATTGGGCATGATGATGGATGTGGTTGGGTAGAATGGCGACGATGGATGGATGTAGGGTTTGGAACATGAGGGAGGCGGGAACTTACGCGGCGCGGGAGAGGAGGACGGACGGATTGGATTGAGATGGACGTCGATCGAGACGAGGGCTTGAGATTAGAAGAGGAGGTAGACCACTGCACTCGAGCCCGTCACCGTATTGTATATTGTTTGCCCTTGCCCTCTCTTGTTCTTCCTCGCCATGGCCAGTCCACAGGCCTCGTCGTCTGGCTCGGTGATCGGCGGCAGCAGCGGCTGGCGATGAGCAGGCCGTCGGGGACTGTGATGGGCAAGGCCGGAGAAGGGAGGGGAGGGTTGGGTTGGAGGGCGCACTGGTAGGCATTGCCATTGATATAGCTATCCGTATGCATCGCCTCCAATGCTCCGTCGCTCGGTGGTGCCGGCGGTGGTCGGTCAGCGGCGGGCGGCGGTCGGCGGCGAGCAGCCGGCGGTCAGCAGCGATGCTGTTGACGGGATGGTGTCGGCTGATGTAGATATCGGGAAGCAGAGATTGGGTGGATACGTTTCAGGGGTGGTGAGTATGTGTGGTGTGGGTGTGGTGGTTGTGGGTGTGATGGTGGGGAGTGGGGGTCGGATATGGGCCCGGGGAGGGGGGTCAGCAGCATCGAAGGGACACAGGGCCAACAACTTGGGCCTGAGCCGGCGGAACTCGGATTCTGGAATACTGCAGCTGTGGATTGGAAACTGTGCAGGGGGATAGTGTGTGTATGTATTAGGGCAGTAGTGAAATCAGATTGGGCATATCTTGCAATGAGGTTGGTGGGGTTGTGTGCGGGGTCGGGCGGTCGAGGACGTGCTCAACCACCTAGGCAAAACAAGCCGACGCGGAAATGAGCCGAGGAAGATGGGTATCGATGACAGCGATATTTGTACTGGTGATAGTACGCGGTGAGTGATGACCTTGGGTGTGGTCGTGGGTTGTGTAGCTGGTGGTGGGTGGGAGCTAGGTGGTGATGAGGGTCGGCTGTTCGGGCGAGCGGGCGGCGGCTGGCGGCTGGTGGTCGGCGAGGCGGGGGCAGCTGAGGGAGCTGGGTCGGGGATGGTTGACTTGGGAATGCTGTTGGTTGGTGTATAGGCAGTATGGCATGTGATGGTTGAGAGGTGCCGGTGTCGGGGTCGGGGATGAGGATGAGGGTGAGCTGGAGTGAGGAGAGGAGGAGAAGGAGGAGGAAGAGGAAGCCGAGTGCGCGATGGGATGGTGGTGGGCTTGGCCATGGCATGGGGGTGGTGGTTGCAGCTAGGATGATAGTGATGGCGGTGGAGTAGGGGGTGGGGTGATGGTTGGTGGGTGATCGGGCGCAATGAGTATGGTAGGGGGATGAGGGGGGTCGTGACGAGGGTGGCGCGCCGGGCGGAGGGGTAGTGGGTATGGCGATTGGGCTTGCGGATGGATGTGGGCGAGTTGGATGAGGCTGATGGGTGTGTGTGAGGTGTGGTTGATGAGGGTGGAGGGGCTTGGGCGGCAAGTGTGAGGAGGGCGGACGGATTGGATTGAGATGGACGTCGATGGAGACGATGGCTTGAGATTGCGGGGAAAGCAGCCAACTGCACTTTAGCCGGCCACTGCATTACCTATCGATTGCACTGGCCCTCTCTTGTTATTATTTGTCTTGGCCAGCCCGGTGGTCTCGTCGTCTGGCTCGGTGATCGGCAGCAGGGGCGGCTGGCGATGAGCAGGCCGGCGGGGACTGTGATGGGATGTGGCTGTGTATGATGCGGCTGGTGGCTGTGTGAGGGGTGTGGGTGATGAGGGTGGGGCTTGGGCGGCATGGGCGAGGAGGGCCGACGGGATTTGATTGATGGACGTCGATGGAGACAATGGCTTGGGATTGGAGGAGGAGGCAGACCACTGCACTCTAGCCCACCACTGCATTGCCTATCGCTTGCACTGGCCCTCTCTTGTTATTCCTCGTCTTGGCAAGTCCGGAGGTCTCGTCGTCTGGCACGGTGATCGGCGGCAGCAGGGGCGGCTGGCGATGAGCAGGCCGGCGGGGACTGTGATGGGCAAGGCCGGAGGAGGGAGGGGGGAATTGAGTTGGAAAACAGACTGGTAGTCATTGCCATTGCTGTGGCTATCTCTATGCATTGTCTCCAAAGCCCTGTCGATGGCTAGCTTGCTCTTGGTGGTGCCGGCAGTGGTCGGTCGGCGGCGGGCGGCGGTCGGCGGCGAGCAGCCGGCGGTCGGCAGCGATGCTGTTGACGGGCTGGTGTCGGCTGATGTGAATATCGGCGGGCAGGAAGTGGGTGGCTATGTTTGCAGGGGTGGTGAGTATGTGTGGTGTGGGTGTGGTGGTTGTGGGTGGACAGGTTGGGGAGTGGGGGTCGGAGATGGGCCCGGGGAGGAGGGGTCAGCAGCATCGAAGGGACACAGGGCCAACAACTTGGGGCCGAGCCGGCGAAACTCGAATTTCGGAATACTGCAGCTATGGTATGGAGACTGTGCACGGGGGTAGTGTGGTCATGTAGTAGGGTAGTAGTGAAAACAGATTTGGCATATCTTGCAATGAGTGTGGTGGGGGGCGTGTGCGGGGTCGGGCGGTCGAGGACGTGCTCAACCACCTAGGGCAAACAAGTCGACGCGAAAGTGAGCCGAGGTCGATGGGAATCGATGACAGCGATATTGATACTGGAGATAGTGCACGGTAAGTGATGACCTTGGGTGTGGTCGCGGGTTGTGTAGCTGGTGGTGGGAAGGAGCTAGGTGGTAGTGAAGGTGGGCCGATCGGGCGAGCGGGCGGCGGCTGGCGGCTGGTGGTCGGCGAGGCAGGGGCAGCAGAGGGGCTGGTGGTC